>NW_026453965.1:0-18650 GCF_943734635.1 Anopheles cruzii
TCAAAGTCTGTTATACTCGAAGCTATTGACCAGTTAAAACTATCTTATATCCCGGGCCCGGACAACATTCCTTCTGCCGTTCTCAAGGAGTGTGGTTCAGCGCTAGCTGTTCCACTGAGGATTCTGTTCTCAGGGTCCTTGTCCTCTGCTCGATTTCCGTCCTTGTGGAAGGAATCTTGGATGCTTCCCATCCACAAGAAGGGCAGTAAGGAATGTATTGAAAACTATCGTGGCATTTCGATTCTTAACGCTTGCAGTAAGCTCTTTGAAATAGTTGTTACAAGGCACCTGCAGTTCTGCTCTAAGCCTTACATCTCTGACCAGCAGCATGGCTTTGTCCCGCGCAGATCTACCTCGACAAACCTTCTCACCTTCTTGAATGGTTGCTACTCTAGCTTTGACAAAGGTCTGCAGGTTGACACAATTTATACGGATTTCAAGGCAGCTTTTGACAGAGTTTCGCATCGGTTACTATCCGCCAAATTGGCTAAACTAGGTGTCTGTCCCTTGCTCGTGAGATGGATTGTGTCTTACCTGTGTAATCGTGTCATTCGTGTTAGGGTTAGTCAGACCTTGTCCTCTGTTTTCACCAACGTCTCTGGCGTTCCCCAAGGAAGCAATTTGGGTCCGCTATTGTTTTTACTGTTCGTCAATGACCTGACTCTTCGGCTTCCTTCTGAGTGCTACTTAATGTTTGCTGACGACCTGAAATTGTTTCTACCTGTCTGTATCCCGTCTGATTGTGTTTATCTGCAATCATTACTTGAACGTTTTGTTCATTGGTGTGATTGCAATAAAATGTCATTGAATGTCGATAAGTGCAATGTTCTCACTTTCTCTAGGAAAAAGTCCCCTGTCATGTTTATGTATCGCATTGGCTCGTCTGTTGTTCCGCGTGTAGATGTTATCCGTGATTTAGGTGTAACACTGGACGCGAAGCTGAGGCTTAACTTGCACTTTGAGGACATCATCAAGCGTGCGTACAGAATGCTTGGTTTTATTATTCGTATGTCTTCTGAGTTCCGTGACGTTATGTGTCTTAAAGCTTTGTATTGTTGTCTCGTTCGGTCGATCCTTGAGTATGCTTGTGTTGTTTGGCATCCGCACTTTCGGTGCTGGATTGATCGTATTGAAGCCATACAACGCAAGTTTACGAGGATCGCTGTCCGTAGACTTGGTTGGTATGCTGCGGATCGACTTCCACCATACAAAACGCGCTGCCTTCTACTCGGGCTACGTTCACTCGAGCATAGGAGACGGTCAGCACAGGCTCTGTTTGCTTTTAAGATTTTGACTTTTCGTATTGACTCGCCAACACTCCTGTCTCGTATAAATTTGTCTGTCCCTTTCCGATGCTTGAGACGACGACCCAACCTGGAACTTAGAGTTGACGCGCGGTCTTCCCTATCGGGGCATAATGATCCATTGCTTTCTCTGTGTCGTACTTACAACAACTACTCGTCGCTTCTCGATGTTAATATGTCCCTCGATCAGTGTCGTGATGTGTTTGCTTTCATGTCTTCTTGGTAAATGTTTCGTCCTCGTTATTGTCTCCGGTGTCTTGCACAAATATCGGTTACCAGCTTCGTCGTTGCGTTTCGCCAGTTTGGTTAGTGCTAGTTTAAGTGATAGGTTAAGTCTTTTTTGTCAATTAGGCTAAGCTGCCCGTTGACTTATATAAACAAATAAATAAATAAATAAACATAATAAAACCGACTTATTATTTTATTATTATTTATTATTATACAAGGGATAGAACCGTGTTAAGCATCAAGTTTTGGTTCAAACGTCTGCCGTCTTGACCCAACAGACGAGCCACAGTACCAAATCAATCTTTTCCAAGGGCCAACTCATGATACGATACGATCAAGAACTAACACCCTACGAGATAGAAAGAGAGGGAGAGAAAAGATGCCGATGGTGTTTGATTTCATATTAACATCATCAGATGATCCCCACACTGGAAGAATCCGAGCGCCACACCACAGGAAGTTCACTTCAAAGTGCTGCTTCTTATCTTGAGGCTTGTTTGCACGAGCTTCCGGTAGCACATTCGAGGCCGCATTCCGTATTCCATCGGCCGTCTATAATCCGTTTTTAGGCGCCCCACAACCAGCTCCTTCCTGCGACGACGATGCAGCAATAAATTCCCAAATAATTCTGTCAACTACTTCTTCCTTTCGGTCACCCCGCCCGATTTGAGCCCATTAGCGTGTAGAGCTCATCTTATCCTAACTTTGCAAAGTCAAGACTTAAGCCGCTATGTAAGCGCAGTGCAAGATACGAAGGACCTACACGGAAAGTGCACCGGTGGGTTACTACCCGTGTTCTAGACGGTTCTCGGTTGGGCAGACCGCACTCTCTCTCTCTCTGCGGAAGTGCAACATCGGGAGATTTGCTGCATCAAAGGGCTGCATGCAAACACAGGGCACTCTGTGTGCTTTAGGCGGGTGCGGTGCGCGCATATGCATCTCGGTTCCGTCGTATCTTACCACAAACTTCACGAACCGTACCACCGGGTTTCACCGGTGTGTGTGTGTGTAAAGGAACTGTGTCGAGCGCTGAATAATTCAAATGTATGAGTGCAGTGTTGGCCACAAAATGCCCAAGGATCCGAGAGGGGTGTTACTAGGCCAATCGTTGTGTGTGAATAGATTTGATCCTGAAGGCATGGCCTGGGGGAGTGAATACAGCAGCCCTCGACATGCACCCGGCAGCTCCTTTGTGGTGTTCTCCTCGCTCCGTTGAAGAAGCTACATTTTAATAGGCCATGCGAGTAATTGAGATTACTGGCAAATGTTTGGAGTGGACCAACGCTTCTTCCATCACAATAGGGTGATGCACTTGTGCAAACTCCCTGGAAGCTGGATCAGCATCATAACAGACCGTAGTTATGATGCTGATCCAGCTTCATAACCGTGGCCGTGTGCAAGCAATCCGCCGGCTGCCAAAGAGGATGCAGCGTGCGTTGCTTGAAACTGTATCCATTTATCCATTTACTGTCCATCCATCGAGGTATTTACTGAACGTCGCAGGCGTGGTTGTGGGCTTTATTTGATCTACTTGAGGATTCTTCCGATTTCGAATTCTCGGAATGTAAACAATGTCCGGCAACAGTACGTCTTCAGAGAACAATAGTGCATATATTCTACTGCTTCTTTCCCTTTATTCTATTGCTTTGTTGTTTTCTGTTACTTGACTTATCGAATGAGTTCCCCGTTTTCCACACTCTTAGTTTTGATCCAGGAATTCTGTAATGTTAAAGTCATGTGCAACAAAATTTGCCTTTCTTCCGAAGCTTTCTGTGGTGCTCATACTGACATTGACATTGACTGACATTGACTTTACGTTTCATATTAAATATCAAATTTGGAAAAAGGGCGTATTCTATTAACAAACAGTGAAACTAATGTACTAAAGACAGTATAACGTTTCAGGACAAAACGAAACTACTCCTAAATGGAAGGCCAAAACAAGGAGCACCATATATTTCGGCCCAGAAAACTAGGCCACTCGAAACCAGTGCCGATTGCCTGGCAAACCCCCGACCGACCAAGTACCGAGAGCTTCTTCACATAAATATTTGCCAGCTCCGTTCACAAAACATTGCGCCACTCTCTCTCCTGTGGTTGTGGAACAATCTATAAACACAATCAACATTTTCGGCAAAATGCTGCGGTCCAGTGTTGGAAGGCAACCACGTTCCACGGTCGCCATAAATAATAGCAAAGGCTGCGCGCGGGAGAGAGACAGAGCGGCCCACTTGCAGAGAACTGGGAGCCGACTGCCGACGATTTTCATTTAGTTAAAAAACCACAAGTCAAACTGGTCGAGGCGGGGGGGAGGGCAGGGAACAAATGGCATTGCTTACGACGCCTGGTCTCTCTAGCATACCCGCCTTCCTCGGTCTTTCTGGTCTTGTTCCGTGTTGGGCCCACAAATTTGATAGATAGCCCGGAGGAAGGAAGGGCGGTTGACTTCGCGGGGCGGTGAGTGAGCGGTGTGCTTACAGCAAACCACTTCCGCGCGCGTGTGTGTGTGCGTGCGTGCGTGTGTGTGCACTGCGCCAAAGGATCCGAGGGCGGTTTTTCCTTTTTGCCAACCGTGGCTTTAATAACAAATTCTTAAACCGCAGCACGCGCGAAAAGCTTACCGCCCCTCATATGTGCTGCCGTGTGGGATGGTGGTCGGGATGGTGGGAAAATCACAATTTACGGCCCCCAGCACCATGTCCGTGTCCTCACTCCCACCACAGGCACTGGCTCCGCGCGAGGAACTTTAAATTGAAACCATCACGAAAATGAATCCTCACCCCGGCGCCTCGCCGTTCGATCGCTGCTCCGGGGTCGACCCAAAAGGAGACCTTCCCCCTCGGTATGTCACGGATGTGTGGCGCCCCCCACGTGTGTGTGTGTGTGTGACTGAGCTTATGCTATCCTTCCGTCTCTGGCAGGTGGGTGGCTGGCAGGCTGGCTGTTTTTTTTTGTTTTCTGTTTGCATGTTCTCTACTCCCTCGAATTGCATGTTCAACAGTTTTTCCCAGGACCAGCCCACAAGAGGCCAAGGTACGCCGCCGCTTTGTGTGTGTGTGTGTGTGTGTGTGCGTGTGTGTGTGTGGTGGGTGTTGGAGCCCGATGGAAAGATAGCTCGGTCGAATGGAGCACACACAATTGAATCAAAGTCTCGGGGAGCGTTTTGTCAAGTGCAGACAGTTTGATGATGTCTTGAAAGGATCGCCGTCGAGAAGGTGCATGTCGGTGCACTTGACACCGTGCAAGGCCAGGCGTCCGCCCGGGGCCAGAGCACCCGGTGGTAGTGACGCGCGCCGGGTGATGAAAAAGTAATGCCTGTCAAGTGGGAAAAATGCTGGCGGACGGACGTGTGCTGGGAAAAGTGCGGTCTGTGTGTGTGTGTGTCAATGACGGCATTGGCTGCAGTTGAAATGAATTTGGCCTGACCTTTTCTTAAGCAGATGTAACAGGCAATTTTTGCAGATGTTTTACACTTTCGTACAAGGTCGCTAGAGAGTTTGGTACAAAAAGAGGGAGTGAAAAAATTAACAAGCTCCACATTACTGTGTTCAAGAAAGAGCCACTCTTGGGTGAGCAACTTAACTTAACCCGATTGGATTTGAAACCCAATAAGTCAAACAAATCGCTACTTGAAGTACGACTACACTGAAATCTACGATAATTTGTACCTAAAGGCATTAAGAAACATTAAAATGCACAGTTTTAATTTAATAGAAGTTATTCAATCAAAGTTTTGTCCAAAATTCAACTATGGCCATTATTCGATTGTGGCTTATTACGGATTTTTGGCGTGAGCCAGATTCGTCAGCCAAGGTTAGCCTGGTCCACGCCGAAAATCTCTTGCCTCAACCTGTATTATAGTTAGATTAGGTCTTAGTCTTAGATTGGGCGAACCGAGCCGCTTTTTAGCAGGAGAGTTAAGATCGAGGCTTTTTGTAATAAAAGCCTAGCAACTTGACCCTAGCAACAAATTACATGCTTTTTTTAAAAATATTCAAATTCAAACGTGTGTCAATTCACACACATTCACGAGGCTCCCTCACGGACCTCAGGACCAAAGTCAGCAAACACTAAGATAAAAATCTTCCCCAGAGCGTTGTCCTCATCGAGTCCAAATGTCAGACTTCCCATATGTGCCCTCCTCGGAAGGTATTCCATCTTCAAAAATCCTTCCTTCACTCGGTGGTGGTGTGACAGCCGGTGCTGCTCACACATGGCTCATGGCCGCTGAAAAATGGTCCTCACTTACTACACTCTCCCACGTTTGGGGAATCGAACTCGCGCAACCTTTCCGTCGCGCAGATCGTTAGAAAAAGGAGGCGAAGAACTTAATTTGCCGTGCGCCGGCCGTGGAGTCCGAGGAGAGGCGGATCAGCATCGTTAGGCAGCACTCAACTTACCTGTAAAGAAAATGGGAAACACGGAGAAAAAAAAATAAGTTGAAACATAAATAATATACGCCCGGAGCGAGAAATGGAAAACGATTAATTGGTTGGTTCCGTCGCAATTAGTCTTCCCGTCCGTCAGTGGAGAGTGATGGAGGTGAAAAGCTATTACTCTCTCTCTTCCTTTCCCTTTCTTTTCCACCCACCAGCCCGAGCAGCGCGTCAGGCGTAAGAGAAATGATTTTTCCTGCCAACTGCCACCGGTAGGACCTCTTTGGCGTCGGAGCGCGCGCTGGAGTGGATTTTCTTTTCCTTGCTGCCAGAGAAGTGGTCACGGTGGCGCAGGGCATTGTGTAGGCCTGTGACTGGCCGATGAAGCAGTCCCGGGTTCCGGTCACGGCAGAGCGACGGCCGATAAGCATCATCAAACCACCGGTTGAATCCCCGCCCCGCCCGTTCCATCTGCGTTCCGTTCCGTTCCGATACGAGGTGACGATAATTGGAGTCCGCCACCAAGCCGAGCACCAGGGCGGACCCTGTGTAAGAACCTAAATCATGTTGGACTTTCTGTCGTGACACAATGTTGTCGCCGCCGCGTACTGTACTTCTTTCTTTCGGGGCCACCAGGAACAATCAGGCCGCGGAATGGAGTTGTTGGGCAGTTGGAGAAAAGAAAAATCCAAACACAATTACCACACAACGGGGACACGGCTTGAGACGGGGTGCTGGCGCAGGGTGGTGGTATATAACTATCAATTAGCAGTATATTTGGGCCCCATTTTCCCGGGGTCAGCTTTCACGTTTTATTACCACTTTCGCCACCGCTAAGCATTCCCCCAAAGCAGTCGGTCGCGGGCTTCCTCCATAAATTTTCCAATAAAAAAAAATACCCCCAAATGGAACTATTTGGAGACCAATCCGGGATTGCTTTGTATGAAGGGAGCTCGTGCCTCATAGGAATTGTCGCTAAACAGTATCGGGGACGTGAGAAGAGTGCGCCACCGCCGGTCAAAGTGGTGGCAGCAATAATTAGCGTAAAACCTTTTCGGCCGAACGACACTAATCATCCGTAAATCGTCGACTGTCGACCACCACGGGGGAAAGAGGCGCAAGACGTGGTCGTTCCGTCTGAAACCCACAAATGAACCGCCCCAAATCTACTCGATACCGCGCCGTGCACACTTCCGGGGGCCACCTTGACCTTAATTTTAATGTAACGCGTGCGTGTGTAGGTGCTCTTCGTGTGGCGTCGAGTCGAGTACGGGACGCTAGCACGGGGCACGGGATTTACATTCGCGTAATCCACGTGACCATTATTCCGTTCGTAAATTTTACTTTTTTATGTCCATTGGACCGGTGTGGCCGCGCCCAGGATACGGGGCCAGGTTTCGCAACCCCTTTTCCCGGGGTAGGGGTCACCCCGCGGTAGATGCGTGGGTCCTTGCGGGTGACCTTAGCCGCGCAGGCTAACACCGCAGAAGCACGCTTCTCAAGAAAACCTTGGCTGGCGGCGGTCGTCGACGGCACTTTTCTCGATTGGCCACCGGGCGTTTGCGATTGCTGCACGGCCACCGAAAACTGTGGCAGGCAAACGAACTCGAATGGAGACGGAGACCACAACCACCGTCTAAGTTTTAAGTCGTTCATGATACATAAGTATAAAGATAAAGGCCGCCCGATAAGGGGGTAGTGGAGTTTACTTTCGGGCAGTTATTTTTGCCTATTGCCCTGGCTCCCGGCGCGAGAGACCACCATCCCGGGGACCGGTCAGAATCCGGTCAAGATCGGTGCCGGCCGATATTGGTCCGTTTGCAAATGGCATGGTACGGCTGCTATAATGGCCTGGCCACTTCACTATGGGCCCACCACACTACTATTATCGCAACCGGATATTTTGGGAATTACTGTCGAAATTATTCCGAATGGTTCCCGAAATCGTACCGGCATTCGGCGCGTTCCGGGCTTGGATGATACTTCAACGTGAACCGACGGGATTTACGGTCGAAGCCGAAGAATGGTACGGCACTAAGGAAGCGGGTTCAATAGAGTGCTTGCTAGAAGGGCAGACAAAAGACATGGAACCGTCCGTTTTTAATATTTTGTTATCTTGCCACAGCGAAAGGGGTAATTTAATAGATTTTTATGAGTTTAATAGCTCGAAATAGGCATTTGCTTGGAAAAGATTACCTCCGCTCATTTTAAATGAAGCCGGAAAAAACCATTGACTCAACGATTCAAGAACTGCTAGAACTTTTTCATGCTTCTCTCCTGCAATCGAACCGTCATTCGAGCAGTTTCGAGTGTGGCTATTTATGGTTTTGGCAGCCTCAATCCTTTTATTGAAAAGTCTTTTACTTCTCAAAAGCTTGAGACAAAAAGGCGCAAATAGGCGCGCAGGACAGGTTCTCTGAAGCGAGGTACGTGACTTTCCATTCGAGCTGTTATCACAACTTTGTTAAATACCAGCACAACCGGCGGTCAACTTGTGACCACCGCAAAGTCACAACAGTGCCACAGAGTCCAGAGAGCCCACTAGTGCTTCGACCGGACCCGCTTACCCGTGTGTTGTAGGCGCCATAATATTATTTCGAGAAAATCGAGAATTGTGTTTATCCAGATTAAAAACAGGCGGAAGGCGGATCGAAGTGGAGCGGGAACTACAATAAAGAATATCACACGAACATCACGAACGAACGAACCACCCGACCAACCGGCTGGCCACACCACACCGTTCAAGCCGGCAAAAAACGGCGAAAGGAAACGGTCTTTATCGACGTCGTCGATTTGAATTGTGGAAATGTTTTGGTTGTCGAGCGATTGCATGCATACACAAGGAGGGCAATAAAACCAGGAGCCCCCATACTATATAGTGGCCGGCCAGCCACTAGCCAAGGTCCAGCAACCGAGTGAGCTTGGGTGCCGTGCGCTCCTAAATCTAAACTCCTAAAACTCGGTGCGTCTCTCGGACGATGGGAACGGGGGGATGTGTGTGTGTGTGCGGATATGGTCCAAAACTATCGAAAAGTTCCTCGTCCGCAAGGAGGAACACGTTTGTCGATGGTTTACCGGTAGACCGTACGTACGTTTCGAAACATCGTTCTGGACCCGGGCCGAAGAGCGATGCCCCGGAACCCCGGTGGTTATTATTTGGTGGTGGGCAGAGCAAAATGGTCCGACGGGCAATCCCGGGAGCCACAACGCCGGGCCGGCCACCCCGAATTTAGTGCAGCCAGATATCAGACAAAACACTCCATAAATCAGTTTATTAGTATAAATATTGATTTCCGGTAGCCCCGGTAAAGCTGCGGCGTACACGAACGCGCGCGGGCAGGGATTGCTGCTGCTCCCATATCGGAGGCAATAAAAATCGACATTTTATTGGTTCGGGAACTTCATAAATTATTAATTAGACTGCTCCCCGCTCTCCGGCCAGTCACGGGATTGGGGGCCCGACGGTGGGTTTGTTTTGATGTAGGTTTCCGGGGTCCCGAAAGTAGGTATTGGTGGTGTCCGGTCCGTCCGGGAGTCCGAAGGTCCAGTGTTCCCACAGTGAAGCAGGGCGCCGCCGCAGGCTCGTTGGACCTCTCAAGCAGACGACCTCGAGAGCCGTCCACCGTATGGTTTATCGCAGGCGAAATGTGGAGAGAGCATCCAGATCTCCACGTACGTGCTGCGCCGCGTATTGCAATCGCTGCCCGGCTGGAACCGGTGTTTTATCGCTTTTTAATGGCTGCAGAGAAACGCCCAGAGAGAGAGTCCAAAGCAAGACGTTGCGACCATTCGCACTGCACCCCACAGGAGTTGGGTGGATATTTTTTACAGACCCAAAACTTTTGTTTATCCGAAAGCGAATCAACATCACCGTTTGGGTGCACTACTCGAAATTCGTTTCCTCCACTTTATTGGCTATACTCAGCTCTGCTGATTGGCCTAATTTATTCGTTTGTTGTTGGCGATCCCAGAAAAGTGCTCGAAAACTGCTCGAAATTACAGTAAAAACGGACGAACAGTTTGTTTTCTGAGAACAGCCCCAATTGGCACGCCGTGCACATGTTCGGGGCCACTTTGGCATCGGTTAATTTTGGTGTAATGCTTCGAAAGAAAAACACGTCATTTGTTCTGATCAGCCGCGTAAATGATCCGGCGAAAGATTGTAAGTCGCCGTTAGCACCCCATTTGCGCGTGGCGAATGGAGCATTTTATTGCCGAATCTTCACCAAAGACACTTGCTGCTGGCTGGCTGGCTGGCTGGCACGGTGCGGGTCAGGCTAGGGGGCAGCACAAGTCGATTGCAAAGTCGTCGCCTGGCTTAAAGCATAAGCTACACGGTTGGGTGGCCACACCCGAGAGGAGGAGAGTTGGGTCAATCGTCGCTCTGTCACCATCTGTGGTGCTGCGCGCTCTCTCTCTCTCTCTCCGCCGGCCAGGCGCTGGTGTTGGTTGCATGATATTTTCATAATGAGCTTAATCCCAAAAAGCGGCCCGAGAGGTTAGCGGGCGAAAGCGAAAATGATCCTTCCTTCGGACGCCAGCCCCAGTGCGAGTTTAATACTTTTCTTTCGCGGCCCTGGCCGGCCTCACTAAGCCCCCGGTGCGGTGCGCGGCACGCGGTAATGCCGGGGGTTTTGGCTCTCCAGCCCGAATATCGTGGGCGCATCGCCATTCCGATTGTCAGAGTGTCATTTACATAAAACAGATAATTGCTTAGTGCTGCGGCGAGGCGAGCCAGCTTTAGTGGATTCGCGGAAAAGGCAGTACACCACCAACCAACCAACCGGAACTCGGCGCCGTGGTCCTTCTTCGGTCTGCGCCGTGCCTTTTTATGGCTTTTGCGAAGCCCGGGTGCCCCCTAATTATGAAATCATTAAACTTCGGGCCGGTTCCGACGTCTTGGGTCACGCAAGACGCGGGCGGGCGCGGCATGCCTGAGAATCCGCAATCTCCCGCCAAAATCATCAAAGGAACGCCGGTCGGGTGGGGAGACTACGTCGCAGGGCCATGAGCCAGCAACAAAACGGTCCTCGGGTGGGTTTTGGAAGAAAATAATTCGAAAAGCATTAGTATCTTGCAGTGTAATACTCGCGCGAGCCGGCGGTTTAAGGCGCTCCAAGGACCTCTTCCTTTGCAAGCGAATTTGAAGCCTGAGCTGGCGGCGGGCGGCGAGTGAGCAACAGACGCTGGATGGATACATTAATCAAGCAGGCAGGCGCAGGCAAAGGCACAGACTGTCGCTGACAAGCCGTAAAAGTGTCATGCATCAAATGTGGCGAAAGTGAGAGCGCGCCCGGCTCGGATAAGGAGAGGACTCGGCGTTGCTTTTTTTGTTTAAATTTATGACGCAGGCAAGGCAACTTTCTGGCCCGGTGCGGAGGTGCGACACCCGGGGCCCAGTCCGGCGCGCCCGTTTGATGATGGCGCCGACGCCCTGATGGATAGTGATTGTGGCAAAGGATGACAAATGCGACAGGACATGGTCGCGCATCTCTCCGACAGCGACCATACGGCGGCGGCGGCGGTGACAGGAGTCGCCGTGTGTAAAATAGACGGTGGTGGTGGTGGCCGCAGCTGCTGTGTGGAACGGGGGGCACTGCGTAAAACACATAAAACCCACATACACACACACAGGGACCGCGTTTGTACGTCATATTGTACCGTTTACTGTGTCCCCCGTGACAAGACCCGTGTGACGGTGGCATGGGGGGGTTCCGGGAGGAAAAGCTCATAAAGTTAACAGTGATAAGTGAAAAGTGACGTACGAAGGCCACCCTCTAGGAGCTTAGGTCAACCATTAGTAGTATGTGTGCGGGAAAGGCTCAATGGATGAGATATCGTTTCCCGTTCCGACTCTCATTAGGGCAACCGTAACACGTAGCGGTGGTCGGCACTGGGCTTTGGATCGATTTCGGTAAGATTTTGATAGTTGTTTTAAATTACATAATACTCTAACAAACGAACTCTTTTTGCTGTAAGCCAGTGGAAATGGCCCACGAGTCGGCTTGACATTGAAAATGTTAAACACCATCGTGCTTTTGTAACAACCCAACACTGGACCTACATTTCGCTTGGCTCAAACAACTCTTTTTGCATATATCTGGCCCCGTCGCTTTCGGGAAATTAATTTCAAGCGAATGCCCAAACTGCTCTTGGTCTGAGGCTCGTGCGGCTCTCCGCCGTACGGTAAACAATAGAATTTAACAGACAAAGTATGATTTAAATTTTAATTTTCGCAACCACTTGAAGAAGATCTGGGCGACGGTAAATTCAGAATTACGCGGGACCACGGGTCGTCGTGCCAGTCGACAGATTAGTATGCAGCTCGGCAATAGATTATGCATTCGTTTTAAATTCAATTTCACACACACACACACACACACATACAGAACACGAACACGCACGCCCACCAATTGTTTTCCATGTTTCCGCGCAATTTGCGAACGCCACACAGCGCTGCCATCCACAAGATTATCGCCGAACGGAGCCTAATTCTCGGATATTATAATATAAATAAAATTGACATACTATTCAGCAGCAGACGGTTTGGGTAAATTGCGTGTGTGTGTGTGTGTGTGTGCGTGACGATGTTCGCGACGCATTTTCCACCAAACCGCGGAGTATTAAGTCACCGCAGCAGCCACCTCAGCGTGCGCCTCTCAGTAGCAGGAGCAGCAGCAGTCAAGCTGAGGCTGAGGGCTTCTCGCTTCTCGGTGACACATTAGATACCTACCATAAATTTCACGCTGGCTTACTTATGCAAAACCGTGCTGCTCCCCACCACAGCTCCCGGGTTAGGCGGTTCCTTCCGTTTTTGTCGACTTGTGGGGGTCCCACCAACGCGTCGGTAATTCCATTTTCCTAGATTTTATTTTTCAATTACCCAACCAAGCCCATGTTCATCGGCCCACCACCACCCCCCCGCACACAGCAGAAAGCGCATAAATCTTTTGCGCTATCCACTGGGGCAACAAAAGCGAAACACAAGAAGCCCACTGGAACGTGCGTGCGTGTGTGTGTGTACGGGAAGATCCTTCCGCGAGGCGTTCCCCGAGTGGTGGTGGTGGCCTTATTATTGGGTCGCTGCTGCCACGCTGCCGGGGCTGGGTCGCTGTGACACGGCGGAGCACGGGTGGGCGACGTGTAATGCATATTAAATGATTATTTCATTACGCGAAAGGAGGAACCCTTTTTTCCGCGAATTTTCCGCGCACTAGCTATCTCCGGTGCGCCGAAGATACTGGCCACCGAATAAAAAAAAAACGGGGAAAAACTCATCACCGATACGACGGCGACGACGACGCCAAGGACGACGACGATAATGAAATTCGGGCTTCATTTGCGTGCGGTTTTTGGGGCGGCGGTCGCTACTTTAGGTGGTGGTCGTCGTCGTCGTTGGGCGCCGTTTCTCTCTAACGATCAAACTTTCTGGAATTGGCCAGCAAAAAAGGGTCAAAAGGAGACGCAAAAAAAACGAAATACGTTAAAGCTTGACTTTACTTTAAATAGCATCTTCTCGCGGCACTACAAAGCCACCATCATGGGTTTCGCCTTCAAAAACGTGTGACAGTTTAGCCCTCAAACATCGGCGCCCGTGTGAATGTCGACGATTGTAGTTTGAGATGCAAAAATCAATTCCCAAAAATCAGCTGAGCATTTTCCGTTTCTGCTCTGATTTCTAAAAGATCTAGCCCTAAAACCGGGTGCCAGAACCCGCAAAAGGATGGTGTTTAATAAAAGTGTGTAGATTAGAAAGGATCACGAGCAAAGGATTAGTTGCCGACGGAGTCGTAGCGCACCAGCATGTGGCCGATATGTGGACGACACCCCAAGAATTCCAAACAGGATGAAAGTGGATCAAAAAGCGCATTATAAAGTTACATTCCATCGCTTCGACACACCCCAAACTCCGCTCCTGGCTAACTCTCTCGTACACCCTGGTGCCGGGTAGGCACGAAAACAAGATTATTTCCAAAAGATTTGACGGCGCTCCGACCGGGGCGCAGCAGTGTCGCAAGAAGTGCAGCGTCCATTGTCGTCGAGTCCGGGGAATGCATCACCCGGACGCGCCATCACCGGACCGGGTGATGCTCGGCCGTATTTTGACCGGTTTTATTTATTTATTTATTTATTAGCAAAAACTTGACAATGGGCAATTGAGCCTAGTTGACAAAAGGAAAAAAAAATCTAGCAACCTAAACAAAGCCCTAGCTAGCCTAACTCTGCGACTGGCGAAGACGAAGACAAAAAACCGGTAACCAGACATTAAAAGGACGCGAGGTCAAGGACACTACGACACTGACGAATAGACATGTTATAATCCACAATGGACGAACAGAGATTATACGTACGACACATAGACAATACAGGATCATTGTGTCCCGCAACAGTAATTCGTGGAGCAGTTCTTATCTCCATGTCAGTTCTTCGTCTAAGGTAACGAGAAGGAGCACAGAGGTCTAGCTTGGCTAGTAGTTGTGGTGCGTCAATAGCACCGCACAACAGTTTAAAGACAAACATAGCCTGAGCTGACCGTCTCCTATGTTCAAGCGACCTAAGCCCGAGCAGCAAACAACGAGTATTGTAGTTAGGCACATTGTAGTTAGGCACATGGCACATTTTAATTAAAAGTGTCTCGCAGACCCTGGCCAAAGTATCCACACAGCAGGAGCCGTGCACTGAGCGCCCACTCCCACCGTGAGCGGCGGCGGGCCAAGGTCCTTCCGGAGCAATCTTTAATGGCACATGGAACGGTGGTGTGTGCGAAAGATGAAACGACATCCTGGGATCGCCGCCCCGGCGGCCCACGGCAAGAGCTTTTTTCCGACCTTGCGCGCACCGTCGTCGGGCATTTGCACAAAAGGTCGATTAGAAGAGAAGAGCGCTCGGGCAGTAGAGAGGACGAGCGCAGGTGGTGGCATTTTCATCTGCAAAGTGCGATCTGCACACCGTCGTGTGTGTGTGTGTGCCCAGCTGTTAGATCTTTTCCATCGCTCCCGTTTGAAGAGTCTTCCAATCAAAAACCTTTCCAGGACTCTTTTGGACCATCAGGTCGAGTGTGCTCCGGTTGCATTGCATTCGCGCAACTAGTCTATGCCATTACGCAAAAAATGGGGCAAAACTTATCATAAAATGGACCATCAAAATGGAAAGTCAAAAGTTCAAAAACTTCACTTCAATTCCGACATGTTTCGGGTAATTGGCGCTGCTTTGAAGATTCTTTCACAACACTGGAACCTCTTCTTGTACAAATGAATATTTTAAGGGGCAAAAAAGGTGTGAAAAATGCCTGATAAGCTGCAGCAGCAGCGGATGGATCCGTTCTGGTGCACTTTTTGTGTGTGTGTCAAGAAAGATACGGCCCAAATTGATCTGCTATCATCGGTGGGGTGACATCAATCAACGCTGGACGCTGGAGCTTCAAAGCTCATGTCACGCGCCACTCTTCCATTTATGTCGCAAAATTGACATTTCGTAAGTGAATGTTAGCCCTCTCGATCAGTTCAGGTCCATTTTTTGGTTGCTTCCGGGGGCTAGCGGATAGCGGTTGAGGCTACTCTGAAGTTGGCTGCAAAACCACGCTCACAGAGGCTTACTGCACTTATTCCAGAGTCCAAAAGGATTTCAATCTTCAGTGTGAAACGACAATCGGCAACAAAAAGACGTATATCGCCAAGTGAAACTCTCGCGAACAATTATTAGAGGTCCTAAACAAGGAACCCGGTAGTCCTTGCAAAAGCCTATACAACTCAAATTTGGGCGGGTAATTTTAAATCGCTTATATCACATTAACTAACGCCGGCCGGACGTCGGAGTCCGACTCTGAGGTGGCATAATCGGATCAGCAGCTTCGCCTTCGCCGTAGCGGCCATTCTCCGATTGGACGCGTACATAACCGGAACCAGCCAGCGCCGCCAGAGAACGCCAATCGATGTTCGAAGAAAAATTACGTCGTTACGCTCGTTACGCACGGGGGGCTCTAGTTGAAGTGTTTCCGAAGTGCCATTATAAGTTATTGACGGCAACGCAGGGTAGAGGTCCGGGTGACCTGATTCGGCCCCCCGTCGTCGGCTGCGGCAAACTTTTCTCAATTAGTGTCCCCTCCCGCTGCTGCTGGTTGGCCGAGAGGTGAACATTAGCTTTTGGGGCAATCATCATAATGCTCCCATCGCACGCGACAGATTTGCTGCGACCGAGGGCACGACCGGAATAAATCTCAGTCCTGGACGACGATTCGGCTCCTTCGCTCTGTGACCGTTTTACACCTCGAATCGGTGGCGACCGGAGTCCGTGTGCATATCTTTCAATGGGTTCACAAAATGATGCCCGGGATGCCCGGAATCGCCGATCACCGCCTTGGGCAGGACGTCCTGTATGAATATCAACGCGATCATCCGTCGCTCCTTTGTGGATCGCTTTTTTGGCAAGAAAGGGATCGAAAATTTACATTCACTACCCCTTCGATGGGATGCTACGAACCAGTGATGCCGGTGTGTGTGCGAGAGATAAGCGATTTCTGGAAAAGTTTGATTGATAGCGCCCAGTCGTCAGAAAGGACACGTGTAACGAGCGAACGATAAAGTGCCGGCCAGCAGGCCTGATTCCCACACGACGGATGAATCCTTCTTATTGTGGAAGGGGGACTTGGATTGTGAAATTCGCAATGGGCCACCCTCCCGGAAGAGGATTGCCAAGATATTCAGCGGAAGCCCATTCAGCGCACCCCGCGAGGAGGTTTGTATCGGGAAAAGATGCTACACAAAATGGTCGGGTGAATCCGACAATTCGGTCGGACTTACTTCGTTGTGGCCCCTCCGAAACCCTGATTCCGAAAAGCAAAACAGTATCCGTCACGATAATTTGGTCCTTGGACCTTCGAACAACGGTCGAAGAGTAATGATGGGTCACCGCGAAAGAACCCGGCGCACTCGAGAAGTAGTAATGGCTCAATCAAGTTGTTTGTTCCGAGACCGAAACGCTCATTAGCATAGGGCGCGCTGGGCCCAAAACACCTGGCGGCCGCCGGCAGAGTGGGCAGAGGCACGTCCCCTTGTGATTCCGACGCCGCGCGACCAACAACTATCATGAATAAATGTAATTCGAAGGAGAGGAACCGGAAACTTTCTCTGTCTCTCTCTCTTTCACTTCCTGTGTCCAGCAAGTGTCCTTCATTTTCCGGATCGATGATTAACGCAGACCCCGTTTGGGCGGAACTTTTCCGCCTGTGCCTTTGCCTGATGGTGGTTCTAAATCCCTTTTTGCCCTCTCGGAATAGACCGGGGAGCGGAGTTCGTCGTTGGTGTAGCACCGGAAATAGGACCTAAAAAGGCATGTCGGCGCACCCGTACTCTTCGTTCCGCTCCGCTGCTGTCCGATATGATTTGTAATCTTGGCTGCACTCGTCGTCGTCGTCGTACGCCACACACCATCGGTTCCCGCATTGATTTATTTACCCCAATCAAGGCCGAAGCCTTTCGGACGTGAAAAGTCCGGACCATAGGCGAGGAGAATCATGCCGTGCGGCGCGTGTAACAGGCCGGCCGTTCACTTTTTGTTTTTTCTAATTCCATCGAAATCTAACGAAGCTGATCGAGAAAGCATAATTTTCCAGATTTCCCAGAAAAAGAGTGTCCTTTTTACGGGGCGGTCGGGAAAGGACACGCCATCGGGTGTGTGTGTGTGCGCGCGTGCGGCCGGCCGGTAAAACTTTGTTTAAATTTTACGCTCCAAAAACTGCCGGCCGGGATCGGGTTGGTCCCCCCGCTCGGTGGCACCCGGTGGTTCCGGACTCTGGCGTCGCCGTCGTCACTATCCATCTCTCTCTTACTCTCTCTCTCCGATCGTGTGTCACGCAACGATAATTTATTTAGATCATTCCGAATCCGAAACACAGTCGCTTCGGAGTTCGGCTTTTTGGTTGCTTCCGTCCGGGGGAACCGGAAGTGAGGGTACCTACTCTCCCCAACCACCACCCAGAACCTGGGTCAGCTGGACAGACACCCTGACACACGTGTGTGTGTGTCGCTTGCTTCTTGTCTTGTAGTGGGACGGGCGGCTTTGATCTTTGCTGTATTAACTTATTAATATGATTACTAATCTCTTCATTTCCCGCTCCACACGGAAAAAGCGCACACACGCACGCCATCAAGGGGGCCGCCGGTGTTGCCCGTTCGTCCTTCTGCCGCCAGGTTATAGAGAGAGAGCACGGATCATCATAATTCCTCAAGAGCAACTCGAGTGGCGTCGAGTGGCGCCATGGAGACGCAAAATGTAATTACGGGCCGGCGGCGCTGAAGAAGCGCAACAGCCGAGGGAAAAAGCTCACATCCGATCCTGCCCAGGCGGAGGGGACGAACGACGATATGTGGGCCACACCACCACCACCCGGTGCCGGTCCCGCGCGGTCCTACGGATTCTTTTTCGAGTGGCGAAGAGGAAAATGTAATAAAAATGTTAACTACACAGCCAAAGCTCCCTCTCGAAAGTTCGCCACCGAGAAGTGCGCCCTTGAGGCGACGATGATGACAGCGCGCGACGGTGACCTGCCCTGCTGCCGCCCCTCGTGCTGTCGCGTCGTGCGTGTCTGTCGTTGCCAACCCAGCCCGCTGGCCCGAGTTGTCTTGAAGGTGAGTGGGTTTGAGAGTGATGGCAGACAGGAATGCGTTAAAATATGGCATAGTTTGATGCGTGCCCCCAGGGCGGCGGGCATTGTTGTGGGGCCAGGCAGGGCGAGATTATGGGA
>NW_026453966.1:0-18596 GCF_943734635.1 Anopheles cruzii
TTGGTTTCCGGTTGCGGAACGCGCTTCAGTTTCTGCGTGTCCACCGTCACTTGAATTTTGGGGAAGTTTTTGTACACACTCACAAACCCGGCCCCATTGCTCTCCTCATTCAGATCGTCCGCCTCAGTAAAATCCACTTTTGCGGACGGATTTACCACCGCCGAGGCAATCGCTGAGCCCAAAAGTAGCACGCTCAAAACACTATACTTCCACTGTACACTGTGGCCCATTTTGTTTTGCAACATTAGTTGGCCAGTCAAACTTTAGAATAACACGAATTTACCGAATGTTGTAGTTCAGCAGTTCCGAATCGAAAGATATCTGCGCTCGGTAAGCGACGAACCGCGACTGAGACGCGAGATTTGCGCGCCAAGAACGGCCCCACCGATTGGTCATTAGAGTTTTTTTTTTGCGCAGTGCTTCTGACCAGATGGCGGGGGATAGCTATAGCTGGTAGAACACGCAACAGGGGTGGCTTTGCTGAGGAGCGCCATAGACACGCTACGATCAAGTGTTTGCCCTGGTAGAAGGGTTTTTCTGGTTCACTTTCGGGAGCCGGAATCAAAAGAAGGGATTTTGTTTTTTGTTGACTTGCAATATTGGCCGGACACAAGAAATATTCAATATTATATTTATTTAAATGATCAACCCCATATTACTGTTGCATAGAATCAATCCATCATTCTGTGCTAACCCACAGCTCCTAGAGCTGTTGACGCTCTGGGCCAGTGGCTGACGATCATTTGAAAGTCCCAACAACACCCTGTAAGACGCCATTCAACAATACTCACGACAGATTCTTATGTAGGGCTTCTGACACATCGTAAATTTGGCCTGCGACTTTGCATACGAACATCGTCCACTATGACGCACTGTTGCCATCGCTCCGCTTGACTGGCGACGTGGTTGAAGCAGTTGAAGGGTGGAAGATAAAATCAATCGATCTCGCAAGATGTCACCTGGACACCGAGAGAACGCCCGGTGGCCCGGCAACGAAGAAAGGAAGTTGCGTGAAATTCACGAGCGCAAAACCCGCGACACGCTAGAATAAATCACCTTTTTCGATGCATTGAACAGTTCAAACCCTCGGCCATTCGGACATTCAAGCGCTTCCAATCGGATCATTGACGCACCCCGCGAGATGCAACTGAACAACGGCCCGGGGTGTGGTAGAGGACGTGGTGTTGGACGTGGCCGCGGTAAGCACGAGAACAGATCGGCGGAATATGGCCTCACGATACGACGGCCAAGGTCAGGGGTGACTGAATTTATGGCCAATTGTCATTGTTTCGCGTAACCAAGTGGAGATACCCCGTCGATGTCATCGGCAACGGCAACAACTGATGCCACCATCGCCACACTCGGCAACTGCTAAAGGTTTTCCACCGATCTGTGAGGCACTTTTTCCCCCCAGACGCTAGCTTGCTGATCGCAGTCGCCGTGAGAGAGCGGGCCATAAAATTGTCAGGCGATTAGAACGATCGTTCAGTGGTTATGTGCGTCGTCTTGGTCAAAACTTGAGACGAATAACGTCGGAGTATTTCAGCGATGTATGAGGTTTCCCGTAGAACGATTGAATACTTTTTACCAACACTCAGACACACTGGGTTCAATGTGAGGTCTCCCAGTGGCATGTCTAGAACAAATCAGCATCCAAGCGGAACGATCAAGTTCCATGTATTGTCTCGAAACACTTTTGATTTTACCTGTCCTCCGAGAACAAGCACGTGGATCCCCGATTCCACTCAGTTCTTGTGCGATAATACAGTAGAATGGTGGAAAATTAATATAATTTGGGAGCGCTTTTAAAGTATCTGAGAGTTAAGAAAAGTTGAAATAAAAATGTAGTTCATCTTGCACGGCTTTCCTTCACACGCACTGACCTTGACAAACAGAGACACGGTGTATGGATTATAATTCACCCGATTCGCCGATCATTAATATTAACTTTATAGCTTGCCGCACATCCGGTAGCCGTCTAACGCTGAACCGCGTCCAAAAAAATGGCTAAGGGACTGTTAATAAAAACCCGTTTAGCCATGGGACGACGAGAACAAACGCCAACAAACCGTAAGCCAACCAGTCTGCACCAGCCAGCCACGATCGTTCATCATAACGACGCGCCTTTCGCGAGGTCCTAATGAGGTGCTCAGCACATTGTCTGTGGCTCGATCTTCAAAAGTGGTCCACAAAAACATCGGTTCACAATAGTAAGTCACTACGTGGACTGGGAAACGCGTGCGAACTCGAGCATGACATGACGAGGAAGCACCTGGGAGGGGTTCGTTCAGGAGACTTCAGACTCATTGGTGGTCTGAGATTGTTTCTGAGTTGTTTGGCTGATGGGAATTCTGTCAGAAAGCGAACAGCAAGTTAAGATGCCCCAGTGGCCGTCAGTTAATCGTATCGCATTCATCATAAATTGCATCGCGTAACCGCTTAGACGCGCAGAGGACCTTGAACAACCTTGAGGCCTCTCAGTTGACAGCTCGTTGCCGTTTGCTGAAACCAGCCCACCAGCCCGAGGTTCGTTCCGTTCGGTTTGGTTAATTTAAATCGTTGATCTTCGAATTAGCACTCGGAGAACCGTCCGCCCTTCCAGCGTAATGTTTTAGCGGCAGAAAGTTCGTGTCGCGTGTTTTTGGGAAAATAGTTTGTGAAAATTTGCTGCAACAAATGGGGTGCGTTGAACATTTTCGCACGCAAAGAAATGTCAAGGTGGATGGTGAATTACCGTTTTCCTCGGCAGTCAAAGGTTAAGGGCGATGGCGACAACAACGGTTTTGAAGTTCAAGTATGTTTGGGCTTTAGAAGAAACCTTTATATAGATTAAACAACAAATGTTAACAAAAAGGTAAGTTTTATGTTTGCTTTATTATAAAATTTACTAAGAACTTTCAGTGTGTTGTTGGAAAATTGAAAAGTATGCTGATATAAATCTGCTGCTCACCAGATATAAATCTGTGACTTCTGGCAGACAAGCAATATTTCATACCAGTGAATGCTCTGAATTGCAGGAATGGGTCAACGAAGGAAGCATTTAATTAAAGGCAAAGGAAAGGGAAAACGAAACACAGATCGATTCGGTAAAATCCTTATCCTCCTTCTGTCTACGGAGGGTCATGAAACTACGGATCCATGAGGTAAGAAATTGTGTTCAATTATTTCTCAACAAATTAGAGTATCACTAAATAACTTGAAGACCGTTCAAAACTTTTCTAATCCTATGCCATTGTTTTGGATGGCATCGTCTTGCTCTCAAGAAAACAAGATCAACTCAATCGTTCACCGGGAAAGAGTACAATTTAGTGTCCGTTTTGGAAACTTCATTACTGCATATTTCTCTGCCACTTCAATTATCTCTAGGGTCTGCATAGTTTTGAAAATAGTATCCTGTGCTCCATTTCAGGGAGAGATGAATTTATTCGCCTCTTTCTACGCATTCGTCCTTTTTGTTCATCCTCGAAAGGAAATTGTAATCAAGCGGTACGATTGGTAACAAAAAGCCAATAAAGAAGTTTCCCATAAGATAGGGACCTGATCTGGGTGCTTAGATACGTTTACGGCAAACACAACACAGACGATGAGCCGTCACTTTTTGTCGCCTCCGATTGAAGGACCTGAAAACAGGCCGGACCGGGTTTGGCGAGAAGACAGCTTAAGTATCTGTAAAATACTGGAAAGTGTCTTCGCCAGTTCCGCTGTTCTGCTGTGTGCTTCTTTGTAAACCAGTCGACCGCAAACCATAAACCGGAAACGACCGCCAGAACCAGATCCCCTCACTGCTGCCGGGAGACAAACAAATCCAACGCAATTTTGCAGCCGACGACGACGAATCCGTGTCCCTTTCGCTTAAGTTTTATGAGTTTGAAAGGCCGGACTCGGGTGTGGTCAGATTTCCCCGTTTCCCAACGGGGGGAAAGGGATGAAAATTGCCCACCGCGTCATTGGCGCAGGGTGTCCTGTGCCTGTGCACTTCAAATAAACACTCGAATCATAATTCATGGAAAATGGTTTTTATCATTAAGTTGTAAAGTATCCGGTTTGAAGGGTGTGCTCGAGAAAACAGAGAGCCAAACGGCAAAACAGGGACCTAAGCTAAACGCAGACAAGGCACGCTTCAGCACAAACGCATATCGGGCCCCCGAGAACGGTTCGGTGGATATTCCGGATTTACGCCCTGACGCCTTCTCGATCCCTCGGTTTCGGTCGTTTCGAATGGTCCTTCGGGAGTGGGAGGCGCAGTCCAGAAGTTGCTCGGGTGTGAAACGAAGCAATGGAACAGTCCGCATTTCAATAGACTTTTTTGCAGAACCGGCACCGGCATCCGGCTCTGCCAAGAACCTACGAACCTACTCAAAAACACTCCTCACGATCGCACCGTAATCATCGATGGGTTGCGTACGCCCCGAAAAGTGCTTCTTTCGATTATGATTTTTAATCTGACGAATTATTTATTCATACACTCGTACACACACACACACCCACCGTAAGGAACCTTCTCAAATGTTGGAGCAGCCGTCGGTCTGGCGCTGATCTGGGTACGCGCCGGGTGCTCTGGATTACTGCGAATGACTTTCTGAATTTACAATGGTTTGATTAGGTGCAGAGGCACTCCGGCCATTCGCTCGCGCGGGGCTACCAACCGAGGGGCTACAGTAATTTGCATAATGACTCGAACCTGTTACTGACACTCCTGGACAGGATTCGCTGTTGCAGGAGTTAGCAACGCAGTAAGTGAAAACGCAGTCCCGAAAAGGTGGGATGAACGAGCTAGCGAAGAATGGCAGGGACCACCGCAGATCCCAAGAATTCGTATAATCGTCCGTAAGAGGATAGAGAACCACTTTTACGACTGTACGCCAACTGTCGTGTTTTCCACCGAAGGGGCCCCACCAGGGAGTGGTTCTGTTTCTTGCTTGTGCGATGCAAAAACGGCAAATAGATTCCCTAGCGTAGGGAATTGTTCTTTTCCCTGTTCCCAGGCAGCGCAAGAAAAGAAATACGGATGCACTACAAATCCCCCAGATAACTGCGTCGGGAACTCCCCTCGAGAAGCGGTGGCTTACGGGGACCTCAGGAGACCACCGATAACCGGCGGCTCTGCTTTTACGGCAATTACCAGGGGTGTTCGTTGAGAATGAGACTGTTAAAAAGATGGCTGTACCTGGCGATTGGAACTTCCCAGTTTAGTCATTCATTCATCATTACCTTGTTTTGACATCCGGTAAATGATTTCAGGTCGAAAAAAAAATATTTCGGTTTGCAACCCATCTTTGAAAGGGTTAAACTAAGTCAACATTTGTGTCTGAAAATGACGTTTTGCGGGGATTATTATTTTTCTGCCCCTGTTGAAGAAAACTGCTTCGGAATCGCACCAAATGCTTGTCGGGACTTGGTTTTGGAAGATCGCTGTGCTTTGAGTGGTTTAAAAAACTTCAAAATGACGATTTTGACTTAACAAAAAAAAGCGTCGAAGGACTCCAAAAAACGGACTTTCTGATGGGACAGAAAGGTGTGGTGTTTCACAAGCTCCTAAAACCTGATGGAAACGTTAATTCCGATCGCTACTGACAACAAATGATCAATTTGAACCATGCATTGATCGAAAAACGACCAAAATGCAATTCTAGTGGGGGTCAATGGAGACGCCTGGTGGCCCGTGGCAACAAGCACCATGCGCCCCAAAAAGCCAAACTGTTTGAGGATACTATCAAATCATTTGGATGGGAGTTGCTATCCCTCCCCGCGTTATTCACCAGACTTGGTTCTTTCCGAATATCATTCATTTTCATCGATGGGACACGTATTGGCTGAGCAGCCCTTCGTTTTTCCACGAGGAAGTCGAAATTGGATGACTAATTAGTTTACTTAAAAAGTCGAAGCATTCTTTCGTCTGGGAATCCATGATTAAGCAGAGAGATAGGAGAAATGTATAGCTAGCGATGGCACATACTTTGAATAAAATAGAAAATCGCATTAAAATTTTATAAACATTTTTTGTGTGTTAAAAACAGTCTCATTCTCAACGAACACCCCTGGTACAATGTGATTTTTACTTTTATCAAAACTCTTGCACACCGCCACAGTGTCAAACTAGCGGGACGAAAGTTTTATCTGACCAAAAAGCAGTGAAGCAAATGCGGACGGCCGGACGGGCGACCGGTGCTGCACCGTTGATACGCACCGTCGTCCGTGCGCGCCATTTCTCATATTTTATCTCCAGCACAACACTCCCGTGGGAAATTGGCCGTTAAAATTGGCTGCCTGCGTTGTGTGCCAGACCACGATGTCTTAATTGGAACTGATCCAACGGAAAATGGGGTGAAAAGTGGTGAAAAGTAATTCCTGCTCCTTGCGGCCTCCTTTAGGCCTGCGTTGGTTTTGTTCAACGACAAGACGAAATAAATAAAGCTCATTAAATAGGCGAATAGGAATAGGTCCATCTTTGATTAAACGAGAGGGATTTTCATGTTTTGTTTCGTTGGCTTCGTTAAGTTTTCTTCCTCTAGCATTTAGCGCCTGTGGTTAGGCAATCAGCAGTGCGTCACATAGTTGTCGCAAAATAGCAAACCATTTTCATACTTTCGATCAACTTTTTTGAGAATTTGCTTATCAAAAGTCCTTGGTTCTTGTACTTACAGCATACAAATATAAATGAAAAGGGGAACAGATACAAATGAAGGCGATATGGTAATGCAGTTCTAGAGGAAAGAGGAAGGAGATTGAACGAAACAAACGCAAAGAACCTTAAACGGTGCATTTACACCTTTATTTTTATTATAATTAACAGTTAAATATTATCGTCACCATGTATCGAGTTTCATAAGTTTTGGTAAGAAATGACTTTCTTCTTTTAATCTCTTTTAAGTTGATTGGTTTAGTTTTTTTTTGTAATCCACCACTTGAAAACGAAAGTCCCATGCCTTGTTGTAAATATTTCATTGCACAGTGAGCAACGCTTCTCGCATATAGAGAAGCAGAACGTCGGAGTTTAAAAATAGAAGGCAGCATTACACTTTCTTCCAAATAACCGGTCATCAGCCGGCCGGAAGGGTAATGTAGCATAACGTTCCGACGCCCAATGAACCGTTGAGAGCTCACACCCGAAGGCTGCCCGTGTTCCGTCCGAAGAATGTTTGCGCAACGACGGAAATGTCGAAAAATGTCTTCTTCCCTAACGCTGCGCATTAAGTTGACAAAAATTTCCAATCATTAACGCTCCCACATTTCCATGAGGAGCACCGTTCCGTACGCTCCGGTTAGCGCCAATGAAGTGTAACGCCCGCAAGGAGACCACGATGGCAGGATAATTCGGTTTACTTTCCTTTTCAATTATCGCCCAACACGCAAGGCCGCGGTGGATTATTTTCGTTACAACAGCGAAATTGCTTTCACCGCAGACGAATTTTTATTCATAAATTTGATTTCATTCGCCGTTCAAAATGAAGCTAACCAAATAAAAACCCTACCGAATGGTAGCACCGGCACCGGTACTGGATGTGTTTAACTTGGCTCCCGCCGTTGGCACCGATCATCAAACGTCCCACACACACACACATTCCAACGCAAAAGGATAATGCAATTCGGCACCATTAAAAAGCAATTTCCCCTCCGAAAAATCGGCCGGAAAATCTTTCGCACCGAACGGTATAAACGGTTCCTAATCCGATGGCCACCAACTGCAAGCCGAGCTGCTGTTGGGGCGTTTTTAAAACATGTGCAAGAATTCTGGGCTTCGAAAATTCCTTTGCCAACCTGCTTTCCGGGTTGCGGGACGATTTGTTTTGGAGTGGTCGGCGCGAGCAGAGGGAGCGAAAAAATTGAATTAAAATGTTGACAGAACGTCGTTTCGTTCGTCTCTCGAGAGACGCCATGGCCACGGGGCCCGTGGGGGAACGGGGGAATATTATTTATACACCCCTCGAGCGGCGGGGATTCGCGTGAACGAACCAAGGACAAGCGAGGACACTGCACAGGATCCGCTGCAGTGTTGCAAAAAAGCCCCGGCATTCGAATAGAGTCACGTTCGAGGTTTCATTTCCTCGTTAGCCGTGCTCCAGGCTCCCAGGACACCCGGAACCGGCCGCTCCGGGGGAATGTGTCCAGACAACAAATGTGCGTGTTCAATCATACGTTACGCCGAACGCCGCCGCCTGACGGTCCTCGCTCGACCTTCGCTCGAGCGGCGAGCAAACATTCCCAACATTATGAAAATTCATATGTTTTGGGCCGTAACAAGCAGACATTTCTTCCGGCTCCGTAATGGGCGAGAGTTTCTGAGGCAAGATCCAACCCTTACAATGTGCGGCGAATCTATATGAAAAACGTAAGTAAAGCGAGAACCAATGGGGGTTTCATTGTTTTTCTTTTTCCCTGGCACCGAAACCCATCCTTTAGTAGATTTCCTTGGTGATTTCATCAAGACGTTGATTTTAGATTGGACTCGGCGACTTTCTTTACACTTGCCCGCATTCAATAGTTTACAAAAACATTCATGTACTGCTCTCGGCTTTTACGACACGTAAAGATTGTGCCAAGAA
The DNA here is from genome assembly GCF_943734635.1 of Anopheles cruzii. Taxonomy (NCBI): domain Eukaryota; kingdom Metazoa; phylum Arthropoda; class Insecta; order Diptera; family Culicidae; genus Anopheles; species Anopheles cruzii. Next base: position 8,544 of record NW_026453966.1, read on the forward strand.
TTTCGCATTTTAGAAACGAAGACCTTAGGCAGTATTGTATCGTGAAAACGGTTCTATGGTGAACATTTCTTTTAAAATATGAAAACTAAGATGAACGTGATGCATACCTTTCAAAGGACGGTACCGCTTAGAGATACCCAGTTCCAAAAAACGCCTTGTCATTCAGCCTTTTCGCAGGATACCAGGACCTTGCCACACATAGCGGGATAAGTACAGAGCCTGACAAGAAAAAGTGACTATTTGGGATCAACGTGCACAGTACAGTCAGTACGAATGAATATCGTCGAAAGTCTGCTCCGATAATTATATTTTTTTTTCTCTCAAAGAACGGGCTAAGCCGTATTTATGATAATTATATACTTTAAATTAAAGTTCAGATAATTTGCAAATGATTTCTCACGCTCGTGGGATTCAAAATACATTGACACTGCACTGTTTATCGACGTATCAGTAAAATTTTAACTTTAACATAAATACGGTCCTGTCTATTTCTGTATGATTTAAGAACAAGTTGTCATTCGGGCACTTTTATTGAATACGGGCGTTCGCGTCATTTATCCGGCCTCATTATCCGGCGTTTCAGAGGATCGAACTTTCTGGTGACGTATCCGATCGGCTTCCCTCCTTCCTTCCCGTTGGATGCATACCAAAACTCTCATCTGCAGAATTTGACTCGATTTGGATTCGAAAAGAACCCGAATTAATCTGAATTTTACTTAACGTTTGTATGGGAGCTCCCTCACCAGAGGTGTGAGAGGGTCGCACTGTCCATTGTTCACTGTCCATTGTTCACTGTCCATTGTTCACTGTCCGCTGTTACAAAACTACGCTGTGCAAAATTCCACGCGGATTCGTTCAGTAGTTTTGGAGAAAAAGCGCTTGGAGTACCAACGGACAGACAGACCAACATTAACTTTTATAAATTTAGAAGATAAGAAGTGTAGTTGAATATTTGTTCAATCATCTGCCTGCCATGGATTAGCTACAACAACACGCCTGACTACAACGTACGCTGCCTCCTCCTAGGACTTGAACCTCTTCGAAAACGTCGACGAAACCACCAAGCGATCCCTGTTGCGAAGTTGCTATTGGGTGGCATTGACGCAGCAACATTCCTGGAAAGGATCAGTTTGAGTGTTCCCCGACATGCAGCTCGTTACCGTCAACCCTTGTCGATCCAGCGCTCATCTCACCAATACGCCAGCCATGAGCCCATGGCTGCTATGTCTCGATGTTTTAACTCTGTGGCGTTACTTTTCGACTTCAATCTGCCTGTGACCGACTTCAGGGAGCGCCTGAGATTCGCTTAATCTTATGTTTTGTGCGTCCGCGTGTAAATGTATTGTATAATTACTGCTCATCTAGTCGAGGCCGGCCAATTAGTTAACCAAACAAACAAACAATCATGGCTTTTAGCAAATGGTTTATCATAAATGTTATCTGGAACTTCATCATTCGTCTTTGGCCTACTTTTCTCAAAAGTTAAATTAATATTATTTACATTCTTTAATTTGTACAATTAAAATAATTAATTATTTGTAGGAATTACTGCAATGAATTGCTTTTACTACAATTACTTATTAATTACCTCTCCTTGGGAGAATATTGAATAGGATCTTTATTTGTACATGTTGATATCGAAATTAAAATTGAATTAATGGTGAGCATATTTCCTTATTAACCATTTGATTTAGATTTTAAGATTTCGAATTTTGAGGGTTTGATTGAGTGCTGCTGGTTATGGTAGCTTTTCTAACTTCTGATACAAACTCTCTTGGCAAGAAAAAATATATTTTTTTTAAATAAAGAATAAAATATTTGACTTGAAATTAAGAACCAATAAGCCACCAAAAGCGGAAACACTCTTTTCCGTCGGTTAGTGTATTCGCCCGGGATACAGTAATCAACATGCGCTCGGTGTATGTTTGTTGGTGGAAAATTTGAATGAAAAAAGAGACGAGCGCGCCGAATTTGCGCATCCATACAATTGCGCTATTTTTGACTCACGTTCCCGGTTCCAAAACGGCCTCAGCCCCAGGACCAGGATCCACGAGTGTTGCGTAGCAATATTTGTAGTCCTCTGCAGTGAGCCGCGTGAACGGAACTAACAGCAGCAGCATGTAGATCCGTCCGCTTCCGCGTGGTGTGGAGTATATTCATAAATTTTAAAAAGAAGGCGCCCATTTTTATTTAAATATTGCTCCTCGCTCGGAACATGTCGCTGGCGCATGGCGCACCAACCTGTCGATGGCAGGCCCGCCCGCTCTAGTCTCGATGTTGTATTGCAGCTCATCTTCAGCAAAAGGAGCAATGGGAGCTGGGGTTATAAAAGGGTGTGTGAGAATTGCTTTTGCTGAACCAAACCGTTGATGAGGGTTTGTAAAATAAAAACGTGCCGACGAATGGAAGGTGCTTTTCTCAATCCCAAAGCGAGGGCCCCTTTTTTGCAAAGGAGCCACCAAATTATGCTGCCCCGGGACACTGCCGTTTGAAAGAACTCGGGTGCTTGGAGGGTTTTCTCTAAACTAAAACACGATCCCTCAAACGAACCGTGCATTGGTTTGCCTTCATTTTGATTTGTGGTCCGTTTTCTTCTAATGAATCCTTTAGTTTTGTGTTTTGCAAACCGGAAAGAGAAATCCCTTCCATCTAGGCAGGGCCGCGGATCCTTTTCTAACGTGCGCCACCATCGTTTGGCAGAGTGCAGCATAATGAGCATTTGGAAAGAAGGAACGAGAAGTTGAATCCTTAATCCTGTCGGTGAAATCTGACCAACGATCCACCGACGAGGGGTCACTGGTTTTCCTTGTCAGAGACACTCGTTTTAAAAATTCCATTTTCCCCTTTTCGATTCATATCTTTCGTCGCTACGGCGTGTCATTTTGCACTTCCGGAAGGAGCATCGGATCATAAATCAACTTCAAATTAACGACACCAGACCCCCGGGACTGTCCGGTGCCGGTTTTGCATAATGCACGAACAGATTTTTCTCACTTTTTCCATTACGATTATGGTGCTGGTGGCTATTTTCCGGGTTCCGTTCCCGCGTCGTAGAGCTTTCCGATTTCACGATGTCACTGTCCGGTCGTGGAGCGCTATCAGTGGTCAATTTTTCATCGCCATCAGCGGGAAGAGCAGAGCCAAAGGGTGTAAAGGACGAGAACGGTTACGAAATGCTTGCCGTTTGTTCGCGGTTTCCGTGGCGAAAATGTATTGAGCGCGGCCAGGACGCCACCGTTCTGGTGTGGTGGTGGGTCTGGCCACCCAGACCACTCTTCCGACACACACCCATTACTGGCCACGTTTTGTCACTTTGCTCGTGATTGCACTCATTCATACAATCTCGTCCGTTGGATCACGTGGCCAAGGAGAAGTTTTGTATTCGAAAGGGTTTCTTCGCCCGTTTTTCGACGCCCGAAAAGGACACATCAGGCAGTTCGTCCACTGAGAGTCGCTCGCCGGGGTACGCAAATAGAAATCTCGTGACATCATAAATCATCATAACCATTGATTGAAAAATACTTGCCAACAGCAGCTACTCAAATCATCCGTAACATGGACCGTGGCGTAGCGTGTGATTTGATGCGTCGCTGCACAAGTGATTAATACTTCCGATGATTCATTTCACGCGAACGTGCACCATTAGTCGCTAGTGGGGCCTCGAAAATAAAATACCACAAACCTTGACAGTTCACCTGAGCATGGTGATTTATGCTTCGTGAGTCACAATATCAGTTTGTAATGTGGAAGAAAATGTGTACTAACGAACCGGGGTTTGGCTAATTTATCATCGTCCAATAACATTTACATCGTCTGATGATAACAAGTTAGGGCAGGATCTGGTAGGATCTTCGTCGCGAATCAAGAGGCAAATATTCGTGATAGGGAAAATCGAAAAAATCAAATGGTAGATTTACTAAAGTAATATTTAGTAAGTAAGTAAAGAGGGTCTTTCTCAGCAAAATATCTTAAGATCGAATGTATTTTAGCAACTAATTGTTTGTTAATTAATACTATATGCTGAGAGAACATTTGAACAATGGTTCCAAATTCTTTGATTCTGCTACTCATAAAAAATACTGTTATTGTAGCCAGAAACTCAATCAGAACATCACTTTTATCCTAGATGTTAAAGTTGAATCGATTGAAATGATACATTGAAAAAATAGCATTGTCAGTACATTATTAGTCCATAGAAAATGTTCTCAGCAACGATTATGACACTTGATCACAAAATAACTTAAGGTAAAATATTTACTAGTTCGATTTTTTAGGAATCATTAGAAAAGAATCATCTTTTGAGGGAGTTCACCAAAGAATTATAACCAAACTAGAAGTCATTTCACTAATACAAAATTAATATTTATAACACCGTACTGGTTTGAACAATGTACTTTGTTTTACTTTTATTGTGTGTTAAGTTGCATTTACAAAAAATATTAATTCCAAAGATTCCGAGGCAGTGTCCATTAATTGTAGTGTTTCAGTAGACGAGACTTGAATAAATCATTTCTATTGCTAGCTTACTGACATCATTTTGAATAAAAATCTGTAAAGCGTACGTGTTTTAATTTAGAATATTATATGATGAGCAAGAGATCCTCATGAGAAACACTTGAGAAATTAAACATGTAAGATCTACTGCATTTAAGAATGCATTATATTTTAATTAATATGATAATCAAACCTTTGTTGTGCTCTTGTAGTAGAAGAAGTATTTTATAAATTCGTGTGAAAGTTTAGATATCAAATCAACAATTATTTTTTTGTGAGTACAGATTTCCTTATGACAGGACCACTGATAGGACAACCTTGCAGAGCCTCATTGCTAAATATTAATATTTCACTTGACTGAGTTAACAGCTCTCGCATAACTAAACCAAAGGAAACTATTCTAGTAAGTTGAATACGACATCGACACGCACAGCGAGTAAGACATAGCCACTAAGGACTATTGCACTAAGTGGTATCCGCCAGATTATTTCAAATCTAATATTCTTATACCTAAACCGAGCATAATCGATAATTAAGTGCATTCACCAACATAACCATAGAACGTTGGCTGCAACATCCGAAAAGACCACGGAACTAGTAGTAGTTGCAGAACTCATTACTATTGTGAACAGTTTGTTGTCGCACGAGATAGACGGTCGGCCGGGATCGGTTAAAATGACCGCTTTCGATGAAGGTACCCGGTGTCCTGGAGCTCAAGCTGCATCGCATCGGGTCAGGGCAATGGGCCAAGAAAGGCTCCCGGGCCCGAACGGTGCCCCATAATCAACCGGAGTTGCGCCAGAGTAGGCCTCTGGCTTAGACAGGAAGCGACACGAAATGACGATAAATTTACCATGTAGACTAACGTAACGACCAGCCTGGCAGCCTGGCGTTTCGATCCGTTTTCCGGTGCTGCCGCTGCCATCAAAGCCGTGCCAAGCCGAAGGAGTCCCGCTGTGCCGGGCTCGAGAGCCTGCGCCTTCGGGAGTCTTCCATTTATTCATTTCGGTGCCATTTGGAGGCAATATTGAAGACACTCCAAAAATAAATGCTAGACAAATAGCCGTAATGAATCAGCAAAGATAGCAGCAAATGTCGTACGGCCCCGGAATGCGAATGTGCCATGGGCCAGGGGCGCCGCGCTGGGCTCTAATGAGCCGAACCGAGGTTGCTCAAGTCCAAGCCAGGCGGGGAAAATGGTGTTGGCGAGGTCAGAACCGGAAGAGGGGCGAGGCCCCAGAGTTTATGGGAGTTCATCGTATCGGTTATCGAGGCCCTTAATCCAAACAAGGACAACTGTGCCACTGAGGAAGGAGCCGTGTCCCCGAGCCAAAATAAACACCATTTTCTTCGATGTGCGTCGAGGACTCTTCGGCCGATGCAGAGGCCCTTCTACTAGGTCGGGGAATTGCCACTCCGAAAGGACATACGCAGATAAATATATCCTTCCCGGTTCCGGACCAACGCCGCAGGGCGAAGCAAAGCCAGCCACCCTCTCGAGGGTCGAGCCGGCAACCAGAGTTTGGGTTTGACCGTCGGGACGTTTCCGGTCAGTCTAAAGGATATACGGTCGATTGGTTGCTTCGTCGTCGGGCCGGTCGGTTTTTCGTCCTGCAGCGGCCAAATTCGTGGGTTTGGCTTCCCGGGCACTGAAGGCAAAACTAATTGGACAGAAATGAAGTGCCCGCCCGTGTTCAGCGTCGGGCTGCTATTATTATTATTATCATCACCGCGGACACCGGGGTGTTGAAAGGACCGGACCCGAAGGACTCTATCCCTCGGGGAAATGGGTAGCTGACAAAAAAAACACACGCACACCCAAAAATTCGAAATTCGGAACTCGTGCGACGCGAGGGTACGACGGTAATCGCTCCTGGCCCGGCCCGGTCCGGCCCGTTCAGTTTTGATTTTGATATCTTCATCACCGCATCACGGCAGGTCCGCGAGGGGAGGCCGTGGTTGAGGGAGCGATCCTTTGACAAATTTTTGGTGAAATATTTGGTTTTCGATTCCCCCTAGCCGTGGGCTGGCCATCCCGGACCCGGACCTCGAACGGAGTTTTAATTCGATTGGTCCAATAAATTATCCTTACGTCACCGGGACCTACCGGTAGTGATGGCAGGCGCGCAGGAGTGCCGAAGAAAAGTCGCTCCGGACACTCCGGACAATGGCAGGTTGATGATTAGATACCGGAGGGCCCCTTCAGCGCAGAGGCCTGCTTTCAACCTCCCACCGGGGTCTTCGCAGGCTCCTGGCTCCTGCAATCGATAAACAATCGGGCACTAACTGGCCTTGCGGTGCGGAAGAAGTGCATCGCCGCATCGAGCATTGGCCATCGGGAAGCAGCAAATGAAGTGCCGAGCAGATAACTGCTCCTTTTGTCTCGGCCGCTTTATGGCCCGGACCATGGGCCATGCACAGGCACACGACGTTCATAAACATCTGTCACGGTGTTGGCAGGAGTTTATTAGTTTGCACAAGGGTCTTCGGCTTGCGATTGGAGTGGTCGAAGATGGACCACGATAATGACTGGAGTAAATAGGGTTTTCATGTTTCAAGCTGCTGGACTTTTTTATGGATTATCAGAGCACAAGGATGGTCGGTGTTACGTCTAAAGACTTTTGCAACTCCATTTATGCGTATACGGAGTTTGTTAATTTCAATAAATGAAGATTTAGAGAATTACCAATAACTTGTTGTTGGTTCTTTCGATTCGAGTGATTCGACAGTGATTTGAGCTTCTAGTGTAACAGGTGACTTTGTAATCCGTGTAATATAGACATTCTTCTAAATAGTACTAACTTTTGAATGGCATGATTTCAAATTACGTGGTGAAATCTGACACGCGAAAAACAAGGTCCTCGAACATCGATTTATACATCAAGACTAACCAGGTAGTTTTTGTTTGCAAAAGTTGCTCAGTGTAAAGTATGCCTTACTAGCCAAGAGAAATTGTAGAGTTCGAACAACGTTCGGAAGTTTAAGTGGTTCCCTCGTTAAAAAAGCACTAAACAAGAATGTCTTTTGATGATAGTGATGTATTAAAATGAATGTAATTCATACAATCCATGTTCCTAACGTTTGATTGTTTGTAGCTAGGAAGATAAAATGTTATTACTGTAGTCGTCGACAGACCCTCGTGCGATGATTGTGAATCATTTCCAAAGTATTGAGTTTCTTAAAAAAAAATTAAAAAAATTATAAATTTTTTTTAATTACGTTGTATTGTGATAAAAATATCTTAAAAAACGCTTAAGATTCATCAATTTTCAAAGATTTCATTGACACGTTAGACCTGTTTAAGGCAAATCCTGCGACGAACCCAGCATATTATAGAGGATTGCGCTCTCATTTTAAATGGAAATATTGTTTTCCGCCTAAGGGATATAACACATCTGCTGAAAAGTCTAAAAGTATCTGCTGGGCCTAAGAAAAAATGCGTTTTTTGTTCGAAACTGGAGTGAAGTTGTTATAACATTTTTCAAGCCATTGCTTCGCTTGAACGATATTTTTCACTTACAACTCACTTGAGCTCACAAGCCTATGAGAAGAATATCATTGAATTTTAACAGCTTTTCTTTAAGGTTAGTATTAATAGAAAAAGCGTTGAATTCAATAGGACTAGCACCATCTATGTGCTAGGCCTCAGATCTTTTCAGCCTATGTATTACATAATGGCCAAGCAACTATGAAACAAAACTAAGTTCCATGTGTTTTAATGTGCATTAACCTCTTGTGAGTAACTTCTCGGGAAGCAATTTGCTATCAGCAAAAGAAAGTGTTACATTTTTGTACAGTTCGCTGAAGTAGAAAGTGACCCAAAGCTTCCGGCTTTGGACCAAATGATCAAACGGAGGGCAGTGCCATCAAATGCTAGCAACAAACTACGAATTCTGTTTGTAGAAGCCACCCTCGTGAGCAAATTGAATTGAGCTGTGCTCCAGAAAAAAAATAAGGAAACGGAAATTGCTTTTCAGAATTTGCACCAAACCTGACAACAAAGCGTGACGATCCTTGTAACCTTCACTTATCTCACCGCAACAAGGAGCCAGCGGTAGCGGTATCGGTAACCAAATGGTTGGTATCACAAATCCTGCCCCCATTATCAGGGCTATCCAGAGTCCCCCGAGGCGGAAGTAAGTTGTAGCTAAATGGCCCTGCCATCGAGTACGACGCATTTCAGCCTTTCTTAATATCACTTAATCGCCGGAAATGCGCTTCACTTCGCTTTTCACTTCGCAACTGGCAATTGCGGGAATCATCCGCCACCGTTTTGGTGCCATTATGTCACTGGTGGGGAAGAAACATGTAACGCAGGGCGGCGGAAATCCAATCGTTTCCGGCGACACTGCACTGTGGGGAAAACGCGGTCATAAGTCAACTTCAGTCAACAAAGAAACTGAGGGTTTTAGTTATATTAGCCTAAAATAGATAAGTTATCTATGACAAATCCGAATTTTTAGCCTTCCATGTTTTGTAGATTCCGAGAAATCATCTGTCAAAGTCGAAAGAGTGATAAAAATGGCTCTTTAAAACCAACTTTTAGCAGCTACTTTAACGTGATCGTTAGCACAGTTCTGCAACGGCAATATACCTGTATTATACATCATTCGAAAGGTAATGAATCCTTCTTTCATATGAAATAATTAAATGTTGACGTTTTGCATTGCTAGTTCACTTTTATGAGGAATTAGTATAGAAAACTACGAAAAAATACAGTTTTTCAACTTTGGTAATGCAGCAAATTTGTGGCGCGCCTTGGCCCTACTAAATCAGGCATTACAATCAAAGTTTAGACCTTTTTGAATTATTTCCAGCATGTTTAGTACCCGGCACGACCCGGCACGTATTCGTTTAACTAATTTTAAGAAAACACCTTCTTATGCAAATGGAGGCGCCTGGTATGTATGAAGCGTCTCTCTATGAAGAGGCTATGAAACGGCCATACAAAACATATTGCCTAAATGCCTTTTCTATTATTTAGATAATTCAAGTAAAACCTCTATCTTGTATTCGAACAACCGAATGAACAGTTTGCATGTTCTAATTATTTACACGGTTTCAGAATACACGTTTGCATAGAATTGTACCTTGTGCAATATTCATGCATTTTCGATGTGCAGTATAGGTAACTAAATATGTGTTTCTTTTGGGAAACTGTAAGGGGTAAAAGTTCTGTCACCTGTTTCAAAATATACGAAACTATGCTAGGTAGAAGTTCTAGCACCTGCTTCAGAATATACGTTGATATAGAATTGTACCTTGTGCAATACAGTACAGTGTGGGTAATTGAATGTGTGTTTCTTTTGGGAACCTTTGCAAGGTAGAAGTTTTGTCACCTGTTTCACAATATACGTTGATATAGAATTGTACCTTGTACAATTTGTTTTGCCTTTTCGTATGGGTGTTTCTTTTAGGGCATTTGCATTTCGAGGTAGTCGTTATAATGAAAGATGTTGTATATATAGCACACCTTCGTGTTCTGCAAAGCAGTTCCAATTCGTTTTCGGAATAGTCAACATGGTTGTTATCAAGATTAAAGAAATCGTCGATCTGTTC
>NW_026453967.1:0-14836 GCF_943734635.1 Anopheles cruzii
ATGAGCGTCATCCACGCACACGCACGCAGTCGCGTGTGGCCCTGGCCCCCCCCCCCCCCCCCCCCCCCTCCCGCGGGCGGGGGGGCGGGGGCGGGGGGTTTATTTCTAGACCAAAGTACGTGCGCGCCACCATGCGAAATCCGATCGCTACATGACAGCGCTACAGCAACAACAACAACAGCAGCACCGAAGACGGAACGATGTCATTTGACAACTCCGATGTACGAGGAGGATGTTCGGGGGAAAGAGGGAGCAGCACAGTTGTGACCACACAGCACAGTTGATGAAAAACGCACATTTCAACACATTCCAACTTTCCGAGGTCTGGAAACAGATGGAAGTCGCTAGGGGGGCCTTAGCTGGTGACAACCTATCCGGAAGCTCTGCAAAATTTTGAATAAAATTTGCGGATTTCTGTGCAAAATTCCCCTCTGTGACATGCGGTCCTGCATTGTCCTGATGAGAGAAGGATTTTTCTCTTCTATAATCGAAATTTATTGTTTTACCAGTTTGCAGAAACCGCAATTCCTTTCGAATCCCCAAACAAGTGGATGCGAACCCTTTCTTGGGCCGGGATCTTTGTGGACGAGAACTCGTGATAGACCCGCAAGTCGCATCCAAGGCGGTGAGTCGATGCACAATCTCCACATTATCCTTTCGCAAACGCCCCCCCCCAAATGGTGCCGACAAAGTTGCAGCGAGTGCAGTCAGCTTTCTGGAACTCCATACTTCGGTCAAAATGCTGCTGCTTACACTGCTCAGATGAGATGCCTAGAAGGCCTCTACTAAGTCGCTTTCATCCTGGCTCCTGGCGTTGATTCCATGAGCGCGTGAGCCGCCGCTTGTGGCAACTCAGGACCACTCGCTCCGATCCAACCTGCTAGCTGCATCCTTAGACGGGCTGCCCTCGTCGAGGGGCGTTGGCCACCGATCACCCTTGCCCCCGTCCTGGAACTCCTGGAGGGTCCACTAGCGGTGGTGCCCCCAAGCCAAGGTTCTTGTCGGATTCTTGGCACAGCAACTCGTGCCACTATTTTGACACTGACGCCACGACCTACGCCTACTCATACACACGTTGCACGGTACGTTCCCCCGGACGTCACGCATTCTCGTCTCGTGACCTTCCTTCCCCCCCCCCCCCCCCTGCCCCCGGCCGGTGGCCGTCAGGGGCACCTGTGCTAATGTGTGGAACCCGCAGCAGAACGTGCTACAGACTTGCGTGCGTCTTCGTCACCATACCGTAGTTGGAGAGGGAGAGAGAGAGAGAGAGAGAGAGTCAGCAACTAAGTGAGTCGGCGGTGGTGTGAGCGAGCGAGCAACCAACCGTTACAGATTGACGTCCCCCGGACTCTGCAACCCCGAGGATCTCTTTCTTTCTCTCTTTTTCTGCTGCTCCCGTACGGGGCCTCGTCCGGCGCAACTCGTTGCTTCCCTCAGTCCATGAGGAGCCCTCACGGTTGCGTGGATAATTTGGCAATACACGCCATCGTCGTCGTCGTCGTCGTCGTCGGATACACCGCACCAGGCCAGGTTGCATAGTACCCGCAGGTCAGGCGTTTGGTTGTTGGTTCTATGGTTTTGCGCGATGCTTCTGCTCAGCTCGGGACGCATATTGTCTGTTGTCCGGTCAACCATGTTCTATTTTTACCGGGCAACGGGTGCGAGGAGGGCCGATGAAGACCGATGTTGGGCTTCGTGGGCGATTAAAAAAAAAAACAAACAACGGGGGAAGCACCTAACCTAACGGACGGACGGAACGGAACGAAGAGCCAACGAAGTAGCCAACAACCAAATTCCTGTTCCGGCTGGCTGGCGACAAAATGGCTTCGTTAGGCGTTAATGAGGCTGCCAGAGTGGCGGGGCGGGGCAATGAGCAGCGGGTGACGGAGCGGCCCCTGCTCGCGTCTAGTTCGAGATGGAAGACCGAGAAAATGGAAGGAAGTCGCTCCAGCTCCAGGACAGATGACGCCGGGATTCCGGGTCGTCCGACGGCCTAGCGACCTCCTGCTTCCGGTCGGACACGAAATCTGCCACGTGCCAAACCTGCACCGTCCACCAGGCGCGCCTCCATTTTGGAGCCGTTTCGTTTCGGTAGCCGACTTTCGACTTCTTGTGGCGACTTGGCAGTTGCCACCGGCAAAGCCGGTCACTTTCCATTCCATCCAGGAGATGGAAACATTTAATTTAGTTAATCGAAAATTAATGGAAAAACATGATGTGTGAGCCGTGTAGAGGTTGCTTTTGCTCTACCCTTTACCTGGTTTTTTAGGGATTAGGGATCCTGGATCAACAGAAAAGTTTCAACAGTTTTCAATCGTGGTTTTTCCGCACGGACGTCCCCGTTATGAATTATTTCGACCCCGATTGTTTTGATTAATTTGTTTTGGCCCATTCGGTGAAGTTGACGTTTGAGGTCGAAGAAAACAATGAATCCCTTGATCAGTTGAAAGGCCGTTGAAATTTGGTTTCCTAATGTTGATTCTAACCTCATGTAGCAGACAAGTTCAACTGCTCATAATGATAGTTGAGTCATACCATAAAAATTCACCACTCCGGAGCAGCTTTTCTCACATAAAGCGAAGCGGGTTCAAAGCATGCTTGATAGTAAAATATCATTCTTTAGTTTTTCAATTGACTTTAAGTTGAGATTTTATTTTCTGTTGAATATTTCAGGCGCAATTCGCGCAGGCTTCGTTTTCATAACCCCCTAATTATTTTACCGTTTGCCGCCTCACTTTTTGTCGAATATTTTTGCAATGTCCGATATCAGTTCATCAGTTAACAATATTTAAAGCGTTTCTACCATCTTACGGGCTAATAAACAGCAACAATGTTTTTGTGAATTCATCACCGTGCGTGCCTTAATGTTGCATTTAGTAACCATTGAACCATGTAAAAAATCACGTGTATTATTACTCATAATTAACTAAACTGTGCGTGGAGCACCGTTCGCGATCACGCTTCCCGGAAGCTAGCTTGGTTCCGTTCGGCGCAAGTGAGTGGCACCCAAACAACAGCCACCAGGCGCCTCCATGAGTGGCCCTTCACACAGTGGAGGCGCCTGGTGGTGGTCGAGCCACGTGCGCATCACAGCTGGCGGAGAGCTTGCATTTGGCGGGTGGGAGGGGGGGGGGGGGGTAGGGGGAAGAAGTTGGCCAGAGCGGCGACAGCGCCGCTTTGGCCGAAACCCTAGCAGTGCTCTGCTCTGCGGGCCAATAAAACGCTGCACAACGACACACACACACACACACATACGTACACACACACACCAATAGACAACACGCAGCTTCATACGCCGCAATGTTTTTACACACAGAGAGATCGGTTTGGTTCTTTGGCTTGGGTTAGGCCCACCAGCCACCGTCAGGGTCACCACCGATCTTACGCGTGTGAGAAGGAGATAGAGAGAGAGGAAGAGCGCGAGAGAGAGAGGGAGAACACGGACCAGCGTGGTGGTGATCAGTGTGCGCTGTGTTGTGAACGCGCGAAGCGATCGACTCGGAGAGAGAGGGGCTCGGTCGGTCAGGTTGCTTAAGCGAGCTATTTTTAACGTAACCAAAGTGTAGCCTCCGCGCCTCGCCCCGCCTCCGGCTGCTGCCTTTGTCGGTCGGGTCGGGATCTTTGATTTTATTTTTGAGAGAGAGAGAGAGAGAGAGAGAGACTTGTCGGAACCCGGTTCGAACCCGCGTCGGTTTTATTGTCCACGACGACGACGATTTGTTTCCGAAGTGTCCGCATTAACCCACATTTAGCACCCCATCAGCGAGCGCGAGTTACGAGAGCGAGGAGAAGCGGGTTTTTAATAGCCTTGCCGTATCGGTTCAATTGGGTTGGACCGATTGGATGACGCGCATTGCAGCGCGCAGGCGAGCGATGCAAAGGGCGGGTCGTTAAGGTTTGATGGCTCGTCCGAGGACTGCACGTCCGACTCCGACGAAGTGCACCCATGATTGGGTCTCGCCCGGGGGCTAACGGGACGCGGCTAATGGATTGCCTAGATCGAGTCGAGTGGCGTGGATTTTTTAGTACACGGCCATTAGCACTGATCAGTACCCTCCCTCAACCCGACCGGACCTCCGTTCTCCGGGTCTCTTCGTTGGTCAACCCATCATGTTCCCGGAGCGGTGGCGACACCACCTCGTGAGGCGAGTTCCGGTTGGAAGATACCTGTTGGAGGGGGGGGGGGAAAGAAAAATCAATAAAAAAAAGCACTCCACAGGCTGTTCATCAAGTGTTGCGGTTCGCTAGGAGCAACACCATTTTTATGGTTCGGGCTTCACTTTAAGCTCCGAATGGCATTTCAATCTATTAAGACATCCATCCCGGAAGTGAGAATCTATGGAAGGGGGCTGCAAAACGAGCTAACCACACAGCATTTGATTAACAACGCTTTCCACGCAATTTAATTTTTGTTAGGTCTGGTTAAGTTTGTAGTTTGCGATTAATCCACAAACCGCAATTCCTTTCGCATCCACAAAAAAAATGATTCACGGGACGATTTTCCAATACGATAGCGTGTATTTCCGGTCTGGTTGCTGTTATTGGACGCCCTAGACGTGACGATCGTCTTCAAGGCTCGACCACGACCACGTTTTGAACTCAGCAACCAATCTTTTTACTGTGTATCGATTGAAGGCGAAGAAGAGTACTTTCAACATTCGTTCATTAGTTTTCATTTACTTTTCCAAACGTTCTAAACATAAAAAATCCAATCACTACGCACGATACATTGATTGTTTCCACAAATTGTGCCGAAAAAAAGGGCTGTGTCACGTCGATACTTAACGGCTGGTAAACGAAGAATGAATTGACAGATTGAAATGAAACTTCACACACGCGTTCGTAGGAAGAGTGTACTAACATGTAGACAACAAAAATTTAGGCTAGCAACAGCAGCGCCCTCTGTTATTGCATCCGCAAAACTTATTGAGCAACCGCGACTAGTGCACGGTAGAGAGAGAGTGATGAAAATAGAACCCGGAAGTGACCGGAAGTAGCCGCGGACACACACAAGCCGAGAGAGAGAGAGAGAGAGAGAGACAGAGCCCTATAAAACCGATTACTCGCTGACCGCCTCCCCCGCCACCCGACGGAGTGCACCCTCCGCACCTCTTGGTGGGCGAGACACACCAAGGCCCTGCGGTTCGGCCGGCGTTGGCTACGTGTGTGTGTGTCGCTCTGGGGAGTGTTATTTTTAAGATTATGCTAACTTTTCAGGGTTAGGCCAGTCAGGCAAGGTGGGCCGCCAGGCAGGCAGGCAGGCAGGCAGGCAGGGTGGGCCCGGCTATTTCGGGCCCGTGTTTGGTGTGTGTTTGGCGTGAATTGTGAGTCACTAAAAATAGCCCCCCGCAACCCCCCACCCCCCAGCCAACCCACTTATACCGGTAGAATACGTATGTGCGCGCAAGAATGATGTGATTTATGCTGCTCCATGCTTAAATCATCGGTGGCGACATCGGTGGTGACAAAAACGTGACGATGGGGGGGAGGGGGGGGCTTTGGGGGTTCGAACGGTTGCTTTTGTTGTTGTTGTTTCGGTTCGGTGTTTTCCGTTTTTTTCCGTTTCCTAAATCGGCACCAAAAACCCGAACGGCTGAGCGCACCGAAAGGCAGGCGCCAACAACAACAACAACAACAACACCAGTAACCCAGGAGCCACGTTGCGCATGTCACATCTGCGGGATCTGCGAGCGACAGAGAGACAGAGTATGACAGAGACAGAGAGAGAGAAAGAGAGAGACAGATGCTCGAGAATGGGTGCAATGCACCATACACAGAGGGCCACGGTGCGCGGGAGCCACGTTTGGCAACGATCGACACACACACACACACACACACATACACACGCGGCGGCTGTGTCCTGTGCCTGTGTCTGTGGCTGTCCCAACTACTGCTCGAACACCACCACGAGCCGGGTCAGCTGCCGGGTGCTTCGCAAAGCTTCGCGAAGCTTTTCAGAGCTTCCACGGCGTCGAAGGCAGTCGGCCCCGGGATCGGTCACACCGGACACACCACCAGCGGCCTCTACCGGGCGAGTGTCCTGAGAGCTTGGGCATGGCTTGGGTGTGCTTAGAAAGCTTCGCTTCGTTCGGGCTTTCGAGCGTGCCCGAGGTGCCGTGCCGTGAACTTCGACAACACGTGCACAACAACCACCCTCGCAACCGCCTCCCCCTCACCGGTAGAGGTTCCCTCAAATCAATATCCCCCGTTTGCCATCGTACAGAAGATCCTCGTCTTCCGGAGAGAGAGTCCGGAAGTCCGGAGTCCTCCTTTACGGACCCTAGAAGAGGGGCCCTAGAGGCACCACCAGGACACGGGTTGTACGAAAGGGGGGGGGGTGGACAGGGCCGGGGGGCTGGTATGCCTGCTGCTCTCTGACGTCACATACGCATAAATCGTATAAATCCTGCCCTGAGTGCCTGACATCCGAACATCTACGGAGAAAATGTCCTTAACCACATCACACACCTCCCCCCCGCCCCCCTCGTCTGTGTGGTTTTCTTGGCTTGCGCTGGGCCCCGGGGTACGACCTTGCCACACGCACACACACACACCTTGTGGCAAAGCTTCCACAGGACACTCAGTTGGCGATTCCGCGTCATCGGTTACGGCAGCGCTGCAGGCAGGCTGTATACGTGTCAGGGCACCTCGGGGCAGCGAGGCAGACAGTTGACAAGGCGACCTAGTCGCCTTAGGTCTATTTTCGGCAGCCTCTTGCACTGCGCGCGCGCACACCACGCACTGACTTGATCCTTTGGCGGGCACCACGGCCACCACGCGTTGACGTCAACGCGCGCGCCAGACATTATGCGCGGCACACACTGCAGTGGCCAGTGGTTACGCAACCCGTCGCCGTCGCATCGCCATCGCCAGCCTTGGCCTGGATGGAGGCGCCCGGTTGGTCACGGTGCGCCACGTGCAGCCACTACCGGTGGAGGCGCCTAGTGGCGCACACTCACAGCGCCGCGCTAGGACGCCTGGTCTGAGACCGTGCCTGAGATAGGGCGGCCCTAGACAAGTGCTACTATTGCCACTCAACCGGGCCGCGGGGTGAAGCACCTCCATCCGATGGAGGCGCCCGGTGGACCACGTGGGCAGCCATGCGCCACCAGGCGCCTCCATCTGCTCCGGAGTGCTACTACTCCTGAAACGACTACTTCCTAGCGCGAGAAAGAAACCCGCGTGGAGCGGGGGGAGGAAGAAGAAGAATGCTTACGGTTCGCTCAGTCCATCCGGTGTCTTGTCGGTCTTGTCCTGGTTGGCCTGCTGGGCCTGCTGCCTCCGCTGGCGCTGATGGCGCGAATCGTCACCAAGACCGTACAGCCCGGCAACGGCGGCCATTATTGCATCCTCTCACACACAGACACACACACACACACACACACACGCTGCAATGCTTTCTACACACGTATGTACACACACACACACACCGGCCACGCTGGTCCGTCCCGGTTCTGGTCCGGCTGGCTGGCTGGCTGGCTGGCTGGCTGGCTAGCTGGCTAAGCCATCGGCCGAGCGCGACATCTTCTCGCGATCACACCGCAACGCGTATCCCTCCCCGTCCGTCCGTCCTACACACACACACACACGCGAAGGATTGCGAGCGGTACTGGTGCACGGTTTCGAGGCACTTAACACCCTGTGTGGGGGGGGGGCTGTGTGTCCTTCTCCTCCAGGTACTGGGCTACTGATCCACCGTCGTCGTCGTCGCTCGGTGCGCTACTTGGTTCGGTTCGGTTCGGTGCACGGCGTGGCACTACTAATGGCGGCGGCGCGGCTGCTACGTCTTGCAAAAAATCAAGCCCCGGAACTGCAGGCGAACTGCATGCCTGAAGACCGGGAAGCAAACCGCGAAAAGGGCCCCGTATCGGCCGGTGTACATCTATATAGTAGTACTAGTAGTAGTAGTAGTAGTAGTAATCGTAGTAGTTACTGTAGTAATAGTTGATGTAGTAGTAGTTGCTTCGATACCGTTAAAGCTTTCAATTGCGAATTATTATTATTCTCCACAGTGTCCTTGATGTCCGGCCCTTGATGTGGGCCGGTATATTGTATCATGCGATGGCAGAAGTGGTGGCAGAGGTACCGGGGCAGCGGGGCTCTATTCCGACGTTCGTCGTGGGCATGTGGGTCCTCTTGTGGTTCCTCTTGTGCCCGGCTATGTTCGGTCCTGCCCGGTGATTGGGGCGATCGTTGAAGGCTTGGGAGGTGGAGTGTAGTGTCGCTCGGACCGTCGGATCGGGGTCGGGGTTACCACTACCACTGCTGCTGCTGCTGCTGCTGCTGCTGCTGCTGGACTACTGTTGGACGGACCGAGATCACACATCACACACACACACCCCGGAGCGGTGTGTGGATCGAGCGGATGGGCTCGTGGAGGGCACGATACTGAGGGCACGAAGCGGCTGCGGGGCGCTCGCATTAATGGAGGCGCCCGGTGAGCCACGTGGAGCGACTAGTGCGATGGAGGCGCTTGGTGGCGCATCCGAAGTGCAAACGCCTTGACGCTTTGACCGGCAGTCTGTGCGAAGGGCACGGTGAGGGGTGGTCCGGAGGGGGGGCGTTTTCGATGCTGTCAGAGTCGGAAGCTGCCAGCCATACTGTGTGTGTGTGCCGCCACACGCTACCACCGAGACCCCAACGTGTCAGGTAGGCTAGGGACCGGGATGGGGGGCCACGACACTGCCCCTCGTACACGCACTCACACTCACGACACAGCACATAACTTGGGGGGCACCACGGCCACTCTGTCCGCCGGAACGGGACGGGACGGGATGCGATTTCTTCGGGCGGGCTTCGGCGTTGATCCTTTGCAAGCTTTAGCGTATGTCGGGGGATCGAAAGGGGAGGTTGGGAACTTTGGGGTGAGGGGGGAGGGGGGTTATCACAGATTCAGTTGTGGGCGGTGCACCCCTCCTTCCCGCGGGGAGGGTGGGGGGACAAGGGCTGGGGGGCTGGGAACACCTCTAGTCAGTCTCGCACTGCGCACCTCGCACCTCACTGTGGGTTTGAGGAGAACAAGAAGAAGAAGGGAAAGAGCACTAAAGCGGCGCCACACGCACGCACGCACGCACACTTGATCGCGGCGGGGGGAGGGGGGGACTACCACACCCCATTACTTCACCCCCGTTAAGCCCCCGGAGGTAAGCGATCGCCCCAGTATCTGCTTCAACGACGCATCCTGGTGGCCTTTGCCCTCTGCCCTGCCGTACAACAACACCACTAGCAACAAGCAACAACAACAACAACCAACAAGCAACAGCAACAACTCGCGAGAGAGAGCCTCGCGCTGGTCAGGCTGGTCGCCTGACGTGATGATCCGAGCGAACTGCGCGCTGGTCCGGCTGCGAGCAGCGCATCTCCGATCAGCGCAACTCGGGAGCTCGGAGCACCCCCCATCCCCCCCGCGGGGGGTAGGATGGAGAAAGACCAACCACCCCACCACCCCCCGGCAACCCATCACCGAATTGCCTTCCCCTGGTTTTTATTCTTCGCTTCGGTGCGGTGTCTCTCGTGTGTCTGTCTCTCTGTTTCCTGTTTGGCAGGTGCACCGCTCGGGTGGTCCTAAATGCCACCGCCACAGCCCCACTGCCGTGACATAAACGCACACACACACACACACGTACATTACACAACCACCAGTAATGGGCGAACGAAAAGAGCAAGAAGTCCCAGAAGGCACAAACATTTAAACACACACACACACACGGACTAGAAGAATGTTGCCAAAATAAAACCGAACCGGGGGACCGGGGGGTGCGGGGAGAAATGGGTAGGAAAAGACAGGGACGGGTCGCGGTGCCAACCACCGATGCGGACGTATGTGATGAATATCCAATCAATTCGGTGGTGGTGGTCAGTGTGTGGTCGGGGGTCTGCAGTTCCGGGTCTGCCCTTCCCCTCACCCCCCCCGCTACCCCACCTTTGCGCAAGGGAGGGGGGTAGGGCCGGTCGGTCGGGTGCTCTGAGGTGAGTCTGGTTTGTCGCGACGGACGGACCAAATTAAATTAAAATTCCTACACCGATTCCGTCGGCGCGAGAGTCGGCGAGCCTGATGGAGGAAGAGACGCGTGGCGCGGTGATAGTTCCCAACAAACCGACAAAAAGGACGACGACGACGGTGGCGGCGGCGGGGACGGCTGTCAAACAATTGTTTGTCGCGCGCGATGCGCGCTCATTGTTGACGCGACCTTGACGCGCGGCTACACTCAACTCGTATTTTAAGCACATTTCGCACGCACAGGTCACCGCACCGCTACTTGGTGGTGGTGGTGGTGCACTTGTGCCCCCTCCCACCATACCCCACCCACACCCCCCGTCACAACCACGCTTGAGGCGGTTTGACGGCGGTTTTTCGGTTTTCGGCATCCTGAACAAGGACAGCCTCCGCCAAGTAGGTGACGAGTGGTGACCGGTGGGGCGCGTGGCGTAGAGCCCACCCCCCGCACCACATTCCGCTCAACCTCAAGAGCTAAGTGGAGAAACGTGGTGACGAACTTAGCGTGAGAGTACCATGAAGTACTTATGAAGCCGTATCAGTCCCTAGTCCAGTACCCGATAGCAAAACACCACCAGTTAGCAAAATTAATACGTCCTGATTGGTAGAGGGAGGGAAGGGGGGGGCGGTGGGGGGTGGCGTGATGTCCCCCGACAGGACACCACGGACGCACGGTATCAAATGAGCCTTATTAAAAAATAAAAAGGACCCTGTCGATGGAGGCGCCTGGTGCGTGGAGATGGTGGAGCCGCCTGGTGGCCGGTGCGGGCGCGTACACCAAAGCGTGCGTGTGTGTGTGCCTCTTTATCAGCGCCATCTATCGCGCACGTTGCGCCGGAGATAGTAAATTCATTCGCGCGGCTCCGCCACCTCAGCACGGTCACCTGCCACGGTCAGCGGTCCACAATGACCCCCACCACCCGCGACACAGCCTGGTACCCCCAGGAGTGTGGGACGAGGGGGGGGGGGGGGTGTTCCGTGGAGTTACTTCGGGCGCCGCGGTGTTCTTTGTTTGCCTTCGGGTGCACCTTCGACACGGGCGCTCGGCCCGTTCGGGAAAGGCCTCGGCCTCCATCGCGGCCTCGCGGCTCTCTCTCTCTCGTGTTCGCTCGCTCGGGACGTTCGGCTTGGTCGGGGAGGGGGGGACTGCAGCAGCTGGCGTAAGCGTAATAATGGAACGACAGAGAGCGAATCGTTCGGGCGAGCCTCGGGCGAGCGAGCGGTGCGACAATTGTGCCGATCGACGGGGCGGCGGCACAGTAACTGCAGCGTTGAGTTGAGTGTTCATCCAACATCGCCGACCCGCGGAGAACCCTCCGGAGTGAGCGAAGTGAGCGGAGTGAGCGCATGAGGTACCGCGCGCGCACAGTCATTAAAATTCAAACATCTCTCTCTGTTGCGGGCAGCAGGGATTCAACCCGGACGGTTAACTGTTCTGTGTTCTGCCACCCTCTTCCCCCCCCCCCCCCCCCCCCGGCGCCCCCCAATAAAGTAACCCCCCGCCGCCCCTCCCTCACGCGGGCCCTCGGATCGATCGGACTGTGGGACCCCTGCCGATGACCGAACCGAACCTGATCCTGAACTCACCCCGGGGGGGTGGGCTGGAACTACCGTGATGCAGGGGGGGTTGTATTGATTTTCGTTCCCGTTTTGCGTGTGTGTGGGCCCCCGTTTGTGTAGGGTCCTGCTCTGCCGGCGTGCTAAAACACTGCGTGCTGCGCGCCTAAAAGTATGCAACCGTTCGCAGGCTGCTGCGCCTGAAAGTATACCACTCGCGCGGTGAAACCCCGTTATCGCGGTGAAACCCCGTTATCGCGGTGATAAAGCGCCGGCGACAAATCAGCCGGCGACGGGCGCTGCACACACACACACACACACGCTCAAGACACACGCTTCTCAGGACGAACCCTCGGATCATCCTTGGACAGACATCGCTTTGAAATAAACGCGGCGCCGCGTGTAAGCCGTGTTCCCACGGGCCCGGCCTTGTCCGCCGCTTATGCGACACTAGACCCATGTCACCCCCTCTAACCCCCCTCCCCATCACCCCTGCAGCAGCCTTTGGGGAGGTCTTTCTCACAGTTTGGTGCGCCCGTGCGCTGCTGTGGCCTTTCACCACCAATCATAAATCAGTGGGGCCCGGGTGGCGGGATCCAGGGGGGGTTGGAGGGGGGGGGGGGGGGTGCCCGAATCGATCAGGCCGCGCTGAACCGGCGGCGGTGGCGGCGGCGGCGGCACCGAAATACGCCGTCTTGACGTCGTCGGAAAAATTCATTAAAACCCCTCCTCCGGTTTCCAACTCCGCGTTCTCCGGCCGGGGGATCGGTCGGTGCCAATAAACGCCGCCGGCCGCCGCCTGACTCACAAGTTGGCAGCGGTTTCGGTTTGGTGCACCACCGCACCCCACCGCCGGGGGGCGCCTGGAAGCCATTATTTAGTGTCCCCTAGAAGGCCCCGAAAAGGCCCCGCCGCTCTCTCTGTGGTGGTGGTGGTGGTTGCCGCTGCCCCCCCCCCCCCCCACTCCCGACCCACGGCCTACTAACTGCACCGAACCGGGCCATGGGGGGGGGAATGGAAAGGGGGGGGGGGGGGGGTATTGCGACGAGGTCGCGCGTAGCGTAGCAGCGCGCGCCGAAGTTGGCACCGAGGCCAACACCGAATGGGCTGCCTGCACTGCAGTTGGCAGTGCAGCAGCAGCACTAGCACCAGCAGCTGCTGCTGGGTTGTGTGTGGAGTGCGGAAGGGCCGCAACACACACACACACACACACAGAAAAACCCATGGCGGCACACGGCGAAGGCAAGGCACGGCAGAGCGAAGACAACAGAAGCCGCAGAAGAAGCAAAAAAGCGGCACAGAGCATAAAGGTCAACCCCGTGGCGTGTGGTGGCGCTTGGCCAGAGGCCGGCTTCGGCTTTTCGTCGTCGTCCTCGTCCCCAAACCCCCCCACCCCCCCCCGGGGGGGGGGCAGGGGGGAGAAACATAAAAGAAATTAGATCTATTTCTTGATCTCTGTGTCCTGTGTGTTGGCTTTGGTCTTCGGGCCCTAGGTCGGTCACTGCGCCCGTTGGGGGATGGGACGAAGGGGGAGGGGTGGGGGGTAACTGGATCGGTGACACTGTGTTGCACATGCAGGCAGAGTGGCTGCCGGCTGCTACGGAGGAACTCGCGCGGGGGGACGTCGAATCGGGATGGGTAGGATATACACAACACGAGTCTCGTGGGTCCTGGGGCCCTTCGTTCTGTTCTGGGCCCACACACCGGGTGTTCTCCGGGACGCTGCACAGGACGGATAAGCACAGGAGCCTCGCGTGGATCTGCACTGGCTACCCTCTGCAGCCACCCCCGCCCCTCCGCTGCTTGGTTGTGGTTGTTTGCTTGTTGGTTGTGTGTGTGTTTATTGTTGGCTTTGACTTTGGGCACCGTCGTCCCGTGGCGTTGCTGCTGCTGCTGCTGCCCACCGCCGACCTTCTTGAAGTGTGCTACCCGGATCCACCACCCACCACCCGGGGGGGGAGGGGGGGGGGGCAGGCTGATACTGCCGCGGTGACATGTGGCACAAACAAAGCGTGACCGATGGTTCGAGATGGGGTTCGGGAAAAGGGGGGGGAAGGGGGGTGCGGGGGACGATTACTGGCGATTACACCAGGTACAGCTGCTTAGTGGGTGGTGGGGGTTGGGTGGTCAGGAGATCCGTCTTTCGAAGGAGGAGGGGGTTTTCGGCCACGTGCGTTAGTGATTGGGGGATACGGAACGGGACGCCAGGATTCCCCGCAGTCCAGCACGCGACAAAATCACGCGAGACCCGCATTCGCGACCACCCCCCCTCCCACCCCACCGGGACCAATTAACTCGGGGTCTTTCTCTCTCTCTCTCTCTCGCGAGTCTCTCGGGCCGACGAGGCCGTCGGGTGTATGAGTAACGCACCCCACACACACACACACACACACACACACACACGAGATTACCCTAACTTGGTGGAGGGGGCGGAAGGGGGGTTAAAGGTATCGTTGTCGCCGCCGCCGCCGACAGAAACCCCCCCCCCTCGGGGGAGGATTAACGCCGAAGGATTCGTTTCGAGCCGCAGCAGCAGTAGCAGTAGAGATGACGACACGGGCACACCGTTAACCACCCCGCTTCCCCCGTCCCCCCCCCCCCTCCCTCACACGATCATTCGAACGCACGCACACACACACACACACACGCACGCACACACGCACCGTGTATTGTTTATTGCGCGTCACGATGTGTATTGTTTTCGCGACGCGAGCACTCCTCGAGCCGCGGTCGGCACTGGCACTGGCGACGCACGCACGTACGCACGCACGCACGACCCCCCTCCTCCTCCGACACACACGCACACACACTCGGGGTGGAGGGATAGCGGGGCCTCGAACCGAAACGCACCTGCGACGCCGGCGGCGGCGGCGGCTCCGTTAACGCGCCCTCCGCCTTCCGGGGACTTGCGGTTCGCGGCTCGCAGTGTGGCGCAAGCCAAAAGGACCTCTGCGTGCGCGCGCGTTGCGAGAGTGTGGTGTTTTCGCCCCGGCCCTGGTTGTTCCTGCTCCTGCCGCGTACGCGTTCGTGTCAAACACCAGCAACACTCTGGCGGGCCGACCGGAGCCACAACACACCGAGAGGGCCGGACCCGGACCCGGGCCCGGCCTCGGACCGGTCTCTCGGACCCGGCCCCCCCCCCCCCCCCCCGGGGCTCCCCGCGGTCGGCTGTGTGAGCACGCGTGTTCTCTGTCGCGTTCTCCGTGCGCCCCCCCCCCCACCCCCCTCAACCACACGCGCGCTCTCCTGTCTCCTGCAGGGCCGTTTTGCCGGGCTGCTGAT
>NW_026453967.1:15185-18557 GCF_943734635.1 Anopheles cruzii
GAGGTGCTGGCGGGGTGAAGGGGAGCGAGGTGTCGCCGCCACGGGAAGTCGCCTCAGCGTGCCTTATCGACCCACCTGTACTAAATCCTCACTATTGCGCTCGGTCTCTTTACGTCTTTCTTTGTTCTGTCTTTTCCTCTCTCTCTCTCTTTCTCCCTCTCTCTCTCTCTCTGTCTTTTTCTTTCTCTCTTTTCTCTCTCTCTCTCTCTCTCTCTCTACAGGTGAGTACAGATTACGGTTAGAGACGGTAGAGTAGGTAGGTGACACACACAAAACACAAAACCGATGGCGGCGGCCGACATCTAAATAAAGCGCCATAAGCCATAGTCCCTCATAGGTTGGGTGCCTGGCCGGCTGGATCGCTGGCTGGCTGCCGCTGCTGTGCGCCTCCTGACCCCACTCGGGAACTCGGGAGTCACTACTGCACCTGTGAAACTGTGACGGAAAAAAACCGTTCGAAAAAAAACACAGGACACCATAGTCCCAGAGCCGCAAACCGAGAGAGGGTGGGAGTGGGAGAGCAAGAGAGTGAGCGAAAGGAGAGCCGATTAAGAGGGGGGGGGGGGGGGGGGGCTCGGTGCAGTAGCCTGTAACAGCCCTCCCCTCACGGAACGAAACCGGAGACAAGATTTGGACCCCGCCGGCCCCGGCGCCTAAAAGTAGCCTGACCCGCATTGCACCATTCATCGAAGGCCATTCATCACTTCTCTAATCACAGAGCGAGGCCGGGGCGTGTGTGCGTGTGCGTGTTTTGTGGTGAACCTGTGACAATCCTTCCCCCCGCCCCCCCGGCGCCGTGTTGCCTCTCCAGCACACCCTCTCCGGGGGCTGCCGGGCAAACATCCGGGCAGGAAAAGCGTGTGTTCCCGTGTGAGTGAAGCTCCAATTCCAGAAGGATGGGGGGGGGGGGGGGGGTGAAGGGCACGCTCGGGTGAAAGTGAAACGACGGCAGCGGCGGAACGGGCTAGAGCTGCTAGAGCTGCTAGAACCGCCGGACCGATGCCTCTAATGTTGGGTGGTGGGGTTAGGGGATGGGGGGGGGGGGGTTCCGACTGCTGCGACATACACGCAACAAGTCGCCCGCTTCTGATCTGTTCGGCGACCCGCCACACATTAATGTAAACGGCGAGGGGGGGGGAGCATACGCGCGAGCGTCGAGCAGTCGACGGGTTGCATACCTTCGGGCGCGCGAAAAGCAGCGGCCAAAGATCGTATTTTTGTTTCAGGAGGCTACGGGGGTGGAGGTGGGGGCTGACTCAGTCGATCTAGCACCTCTGCACTTGGGTGGGATCCGCTCGGTGCTCCAGGAGCCGGGAGCTCTAATAGACTGCGAGAAGCCACCGGGAGCCACCGGGAACAAAGGAACCGGTGTGTACCGTCCGTCATTTGCGGGTTGGAAGCGTCGTGAGGGGGTGGGAGGATGCGGGTTGTCGGTACATGTTGCACCGGTCAAGTTCTTGCGCCTTGCGGCGCTCGCGGCGTTCAGAAAATTGCGGTCTTCCTCTCTTTCTCTATCTCTCTCGCTCTCTCGGAGGCTTTTTGTCACTCACTCACTAGACTCCGACCTGACCGAGCGAGCGGGTGGGCGGGGCACTGAAGTAGGAGAAAGTCCTGCCGCGCCGCGGGAAGTGTCCTTGCGTCCAAGTCCCTTCTCGCTTAACTCTGCTGATGTCCGATTCTCAATTTCCGATCCAAAAATCGGGCACTGCAAAAGGATGATTTAGACAAAGACAAAAAGCATACGCACAAACACACACACACACACACATAAGGACGGGGGCGACGGCAATGCGACGTCGTCGTCGGCGGCGTTTGATGAGTGAGTGACTTCAAACACAAGGCGCGCGACTCGTCACGTGACGTGTCACTGCTTCCCTGCTGCCACCCCCCCCCTCCCCCCCATACCCACAGTGATTGGCGCATAACAGTGAGTGGCAAGGGGGGGGATGGGGGGAAGGGTGGTCCGCAGCCACAAAAGTCCGCAGCCGAGAGAAGACAACCGAGGCGCGCGAGCCACCCGAACGTGAGTGACCCGAGCGTGAGTGACCCCGGGCAAACGGGCAGCAGCACCAGCAGCAACAACAACAACAACCGACAGGAGCAGGAATCGACTCACGAACGAACCCGACGGCACTCACTCGCTCGCTCGCTCGCCTTCTCCGTCACTCATTCGTAAGAGAATGCGAACGACCTTTGCTACGGTACGGAGTAATGGAGTATGCGGGGTGGGGGAGGAGGGGGGTGGGAGGAGGGGGTGCTTTATTGGGTTGTAAGCCACCGCGCTACGTACGCAGCGTGAGTGCCCGTGTGAGTGCCCGGCAGAGGTCACAACAATCGCCCCGAAACTCTCTCTCTCCCGACCCCTGCCCCTGTCCCTGCCCCATGCCCGGAGTTTGCGTGGTTGGGTGGTGTGGAGGATGGGGCGGTGGGGAGGTGATCACCACAGTCAATGGCACAACAGTGTACCGTGGCTCGTGTGTGTGTGTGTGTGTCTGTGTCTGTGTTTTTCCGGAGGGGGGAAAATCGGAAAATTCCCTACCCGCCGCCCACCCGCTAGCTGCTCCGTCCTTCTCTTTCTCTCTCTGTTTCTTTCTCTTGACCGTTGTGGCCGGTGTGTACTCTTCTCTCTGTTTCTCCCACCCCACCTCCCTGGAAGGCTGCCGCGTGCCTTCCGGGCACTCGGTTCGATTTCTGCCCCCCCGGCTTCCCTTTCTCTCTCTCTCTCTCTCTCTCTCTCTCTCTGTCTCTCTCATTCGCTCACCGTCGTTACTTTCTTCGTGTTCACCTTCATTCGGCTCACCTGTGAGCCTCGACTGCTCTCGGCAAAAGGGTGAAGGCTGCACCTTGGAAGGGAGGCGGGGGGGGGGGGGGGGGTGGAACTGAGTGTAGCGTAGCGAGCCCTGCGGAGCTCTGGAGAGCCGAGAGCGAGCCAGAGAGAGAGAGAGAGAGAAAGAGAGAGAGAGAGAGAGCGGGTCCCCGAGGCGATGACGTTCGGTTCGGCATCGGCTCGGGGTTTTACCATTGCCCCCACCACCCCCCCCAACCCCCCCCTCATCCGATGGCCACTGGGATCTATTTTGATTCTCCCGGCTCTCTCTCCCCGGCAGGAAGACCGCCGCCCCAAGGAGCACTTCCCTCCTGTCTCCTGCAGGGCCGTTTTGCCGGCCTCTGTTCTCCGCAAGCCCGCAAACACACACACACACACCCAGAGACAGGAGAGCGCGCGTGTGGTTGAGGGGGGTGGGGGGGGGGGCGCACGGAGAACGCGACAGAGAACACGCGTGCTCACAGCCGACCGCGGGGAGCCCCGGGGGGGGGGGGGGGGCCGGGTCCGAGAGACCGGTCCGAGGCCGGGCCCGGGTCCGGGTCCGG
>NW_026453968.1:0-15323 GCF_943734635.1 Anopheles cruzii
CGCCGAAGAAGGTTGCTGATTGAACCATTTCGTCGGTCGATTCTTTCGGTTACACCAAAGTAAAAACCGATCACCACCATTCGCAACCGGACTCTATTAATTAACAGTTAATAAGCCGGTTAAGCACTTTCGTTTCGCTTTTGTTTTTTCCGCATTTTTTTCCGGGCGTCATTTTCCCGGTTTCGTTGCTGCGCCAGTCGATCCGTTTGGAAGAAGAAAATGCATATCCCTCTCTCTCTCTCTCTGTGGTGGCAGCAATGCAGCTGGACCTCGTAGACCTTTCAGGCCAAGATGGCAACAAGGAAAGGAAAATAAGATCCGATTAGCCATAGACGAAGTGGATTAGAGAAAACTCATTGCGACCGTAGGAATAGAAAAAAACACATTCCTAACGCTTTCCGTCATTTCCCGGCGGCTACGGTGCTTCCGGCCAATAACTACCAGACCGCCACCGCTGGCCACTTCCAAACGCTATGCTATTTTGCAATAAACGCACTTTTACACCGCAAATGGCTGCAGCCGAAAAAAACGAAGACAAAAAATGCATCGGTCGTAAAAAACGGAAGCTTATTGGTTATGCTTCGATGGAGGAACGATAAAGCCCCTGTTTCCAATGGCCGTAAATGGTCAGTCAATGGGTCTCATAATGAAATATTGATTTTAAAAGGTTTACCCTCGCCTCGTAGCCCCGTAACGAAGTTATGCAAAAATAAATTTCGCCAGGAAAACCCGTTTGCCGTCGTTTCACGTTGCCCGTCGGGCGTTCAGCCATCATCTGCTCTCTTCGCAACGAATGATTATGGTGCTCTCGACGTGGTTGTCCATTTTCTACTCAATGTTGAGCTTTGGCCAATTTGCGATGTCGATGAACCGATAATCTCCTTTTCCTAAGCATTCCAAACCTGATCAGATGCATCCAATTCCAATCGTCCATTGAAGACCAGATAAATGAGTTGAGTTTTTGTTGAAATGTGCTCAATCTTTGTCACAGAGCGGTACGTGCAGTTATTAAATTAGTGGTCTTCATGGACGGAAATAGGACCGACTACACTAATCTTGTTAGAAACAGACAGCGAACCTTTTTGTGCCGATTGCGAATTGTGCAAGGAACGTCTTGACCTTTTCTATTCTTGAAGAAACTATGTCTGCTGCAACATTACAGTCGAAACATTTTGAATGCTTTGGTCTACAGGATCTTAACTTTTAGTCGCCTTAGCACAAGGATTTGATTTGACTTTTTCTGGGTCTTCTAGTTATTTTTGCATGATCGCTAATGGCTTATGAATTTGTTGAGAAGCCAATGTTTCTAAGGATCCTCTCACAAACATCACCAACAACAACGAGCGATGCACTCCGATATCAATGCATTAGGTACTTAGCTCACATTCATTTCCGTCATTTATGCATCCATTAAAACCGCACCCGCATGTTGCATAACAAATCAATTGCTTTCGCTCGCAATAATTGTCAGACCAATCGCGGGTTTCACTCTTTTCGAACCCATGCGAGGCACTGCGTTCACGTTCATTTTGCCAATTGGCTTCGTGTTTTTCGTTTTGTTTTTATTGGCACACGGAAACGGTTTTATCTCGTTGCAGGTTCGGTTTTTTTACGGCCAACTTCCCGGTGATACGATTGATTCGATTGTGCACAACAGCGACGCATCGTGTCGCCTTTTATCTCCACCGTAAATCTGCGAACCACACCTCGGACCAGTTCGTCGTGACGCTGGTCCATAAAAATCACGTTTTGCTCGTGGCGGACGCGTAAAAAATCTAGACAATTTGCCAAAAGAAAGAAAAAATAACAAAACAAACGACTCAACGATGGCTCGCCGCCGGTCTGTGGACGAGTATTAATTGCAAAGTAAATTTCAGGTGTTAGCCAACGGCAAAACGTGGCGGCGGAGGGCCGGTGTGACCGCACGGGAAGTTGGTTTTCCGAACGGATCATAACTCCATCGCTTCATGCTCGTGCACAGGGAGCGACACCAGTGTCCTCGATAACGAAGACAGGAGTGGCATTTATGATGACTTTAAGTCAAAGTGCCACACCGAGGAGCTTTTTCGCAAAAACAGTGACTTTGCATTTACTTTGTTGCTGCTGAGTGTCGAAACAATTGCCGGCTTTTGGTTGGCGAAGAAGTTCCGCTGTTCCCACGCGAGAGCTGTACTATTTTTAGGT
Organism: Anopheles cruzii; assembly: GCF_943734635.1. Taxonomy (NCBI): domain Eukaryota; kingdom Metazoa; phylum Arthropoda; class Insecta; order Diptera; family Culicidae; genus Anopheles; species Anopheles cruzii. The sequence goes on from NW_026453968.1 coordinate 2,185, forward strand.
GGGTTCGCATCGTAAAATACGATCGCAAGATCCTCACGACACTGGCACGTTCTGGCGAAACAATAGGCTGCCATTATGAATTTAGAACATGGCAATGCACTTTATATTTTTTTATTTTATTGCATATCCTCTTAAAGGAACATTGAATGTTTTAAGTTCTCTATAGCTTGTTCTAAACATTTTGGATTACTCATTTTCCACTGTTTTGTATAAAATATAATGCCAACAACATTTTCAGTAACGCTACATAAACACACAAAAATAGAATGTGAAAAAACTATTCAAGAGAAAGAATTGATTTTGAAGTAAAACACCTTTTGAAAATATTTCGCATCGTACCAACCGCTCGATTTTGACACAACGTCAAAACCATGACCATAAGAGGCATCCAGCAAAATAATATAAAACACTTAATAGTTGAAGGAATAAAGTCTTTATGGGAGTTTTTTCTGCATACTATTAGCTAGACTATTTGCAGAAAATAACTACCATAAACCGTGTCCCTTCCCAATTCCTTCCGTTCACTTCCTTATTTTTTGTGTACGATAATTTATTAAAGGTAACGTCTCCGTGTTCAACCGTTTTCAATGTGAAAAAAGTGAAATTAGCGCTTGCGCTGCACCGAACGAACACTAGAAATGGTGTATCGTAAGACGTCGATCAGTAATCGGCAACATAATCCATCCACGCGATGTCCACCGAAAGGGAAAAAAGGAAAACCAAATGGCAACTTAATTTATTGCTACAAACTGACAACATTCCGTGTTGGGGTTTGGATTTTTTTTTGCAACATTATGTTGTGCCTCAAGTGAGGTTTTCAGCCCACACTGGAAGGCTGGCTGGCAACCCCGCGGTACCGGTCACATTTGCATTTGTGTGGTTCAACCGCCCGCCTTCTGCTGCCTGTAAAACATACCTTTCCGAAGTGTCAAGGATAGCCCGGCCGAGCGCATTCTTGCAGAAAACGGAGGGGAGGGCGCGGAAAAAATCTTAACGAACGCACTGTGAAGGGTTTCATGTTCGTGATCGGCATGCACCATTAGACAACAGCCAAACCACAATCGATGGCGCGTCCACCACCACAACCACCGCCGCCGTCGTGCCGTGCACACTTTGAACGAAATCAAGTTGTGAGTTGAGACGGTTTGCTGTGCTTGAGATTTGATTTGAATGTGAAATTAAACACCCGCGATACGCAGAAAATCCTATACAACGCGCACAGAGACTTTCACTCGGCCGCTTCGCTCTCGCCTGTGGCTTTGGGTGAATATGCCCGGCCCAGTTGGTGGGCTTCGCCAGGCCCCAACATCGCCACCCGCAAACCACCCGACGATGTCGCGATCGGCTCATACGCAACCCACCTCACGCAGCACGGGCGCAGGCGTCGCGCAGGGGCAACACTTCACTTGAAATTCACCTCCCATGCTGCAGATGTCTGGGGCCGTTTTATGATTTCGCTGAAAATTTTCTTTTCTCCCGCAAGTTTCTGCATACACATTTCGCCTTTCGCCCGGGGTCGCGCCCGATCTGCGATCTGTGGCCGCTTACTTTGCGTGTCCAAAGGAAACAATTCAACCTCCGTGGCTCGCTCCCGTGAGCCCCCGGTGACACATCTTACGAGCCTCGGCCACCATCACCATCAGCGATTACAATCGGTCGCCTTTCCGATCCTCATCGTAAACCTTGCAGATTATGGTGACGCAGATGAGGTAACTATAAAGCCAAGGGTGTCGCACAGCGTTTCCTTCGCCTTTTTTTGCTTCCGCTGCCAACCGAAAGCTTGGCGTGTCCATTAAAACCAAGTCGAGCCGAGAACTGGCCTCAGCGAGCCTGAACTTCGTTTCATTTGCCACGTGTGAATGGTGGAGAGTTTGTTTGGTTTGTTTTGCTAGCACGACACTCGCCAAGCACGGCCGACGCCAGCAAGTCACACGCTCGGTTCTGTTTTTATTTGTACGAAAAGCATGAATTAAAATGTGCATAAGTTGCTTATCGGGCGGTCTCGGTAATGCTGAGACAATTGCCCTGGTGCCCGTGCATAAGGTGCCGTGGTAAATTGCATTCGCTGTGTTGTGTCGGCCCGTGAAGCTTTCTTTATTTGCTCACACGCTGCCACAGGTGCAGAGATAAAGTCAAGGTTGGAAGAGGGCAAGCGAACCGGTGCTGCCGTTGGTTGTACGGTCTGGTATGTGCTTTTCTTAGTAGAATGATCTCAGCACCAGCCGTAGCCACAGCAGACCTGGGCTAGTCTAAACCAGGCCTATTTTAAACCAATGAGTAAAGCTAGCTAGTAGTTTCTGAATCCCACCGGTGTGTGAGTTTACAATTTAACTCAAATTAAAATTTAAAGAAGATGATTTAAAGGAGACATCAACCGAACTGAATGAATTGATTACAAATTGAGATGCTTTCATAGGCCCATGAAACTATGCAAATATTGAACGCAGTCTAAAATAGTTTTTTTTTATCTTAGAAGAACAGACCGAGCTGTATTTACATCTAAAATAGTTAAACGATGTTAAATGTATAGAAATCCGATCAAGCATAAGACAATAGTAGTGATAAAATCAAGCATTCAAGCAAGCATTGTTTCAGACAATCCGACAACAACATTGCTATTACTGACCGCAGCGCAATAAAAAAATTAAACATCGGCTAGGTTTAAGTTGCCACGGCGATCTCTGTTTAATTAAGAAAAGCTTGAACGTTTTTATCGAATAGTTTCTTTAAACTGTACAAGAACTTCAACAAGTGTTCAAGGTAACAACATTATTAGTCACACCTCATCGTCACCTACTCGCGAGTTGGTTGCTGCAGCTCCTTGCTGCGAGGAATTAAGCTTTCGAATAGTTACTGCGGCCTCAGAAAACAAACACATAACAAACCTCCACCACTCACGGCATCCATAATCACCGACATGCAGACACACACACACATGAACAAATCGTCCCTGTTTTGCGATTTGGGCGGCTTCACGCCTAAATGATGTCATACCAGGCGATCGTTCCTTCGCGGGTCCCACGGATCGATCGTGCGCGGTTCCTGGGCGCAGGCGAAAGTTGAACGCTGCAACGCTCGAAACCATTTTGCTGCACATGCCAATCATTTCGCGAACCAGCGTAGGCCCGGCCAACACCTACGCCACTTTTGGTGGATGGGAAATTTCTCACTTTCGCAAGCTCCAGTGGCTCCGAGTGCTGCAAGCAGCAACATCACCCCACGCGCCCGGCCCGGGTGCTTCGTGCTTGTTGGTCATTTTGCTTTCGATTTTGTCTGCAGCATCGAAAATATGCAAAGCTGGGCGATTTTTCTTACGGTTTTGTTTTGTTCCCTTCTTCAACGTTGCGTTGTTGCAATTCCATGAAAACATGGCCTGAACTTCTCTGCTCGATGTGAACGAAATTAGTGCCCGTCGTGTGCTCGGCATCCGTTCCGCTCAGATCTCGAGCAGAGTGAATTTTTCGTGCAACCATTTCTTACTACACGAACCGAAACAATCCCTAGGGGTTGAGTCGGATGCGCATGGTTCGAGCGAAGAGCGAAGAAGAGATAAAAAATCGGGATCAGCGATTGCAATGCACCTGAAGCGGCTCAGGAGCGACCCAATTTGCATACTAATTGACGAAACGAAATCGATTGTCTTTCGATTGGATGAGTGGTTCCCGCTGGACGAGTAACAGTCGCGAAACAATGGCTGCTACAAAAGAAGCTAGGAAAGAAAAGACCTCCTCTTCAGTCGCTGTATGCGAGGCTGTTATGCTAATGTGCTTCACTTAGCACCGCCACTTCCTTTCCGAACCTCGCGGCCATCGCATTTTAGCGAAAGGCCCTAAAAAAACCGGGAACTTCATCCACCTCACTGTGTTACTGTCTTTCTTCCTTTCAAACCTAAGGAGTTCGAGTTAACCCGGTAAATGACTCAATCGATCGTGGTGGTAATACTTTCCATTGAAGTTGAAACTCGTATTGATGTGAGATGATGATGATGATGATAGTAATCTTACTTTCAACCGTCATTATCATCAAGTGTCGGTGTAAGGTGTATTAGGCAGACGTAAGAAATGTGATCTGTTTTGGCACAGATCGTGCACGAAACGAATGCGAGCCGCTCGTACCGGATGTCGGCCAACAAAAGACAGTCGGGAGGTTCGTCGCCTACGTCGGACCGTGGAGTCTTTCGTATTTTCGTTTTAAACGCCACGTAGCCCCATCACTATTTCTTGCTCTGTGGCAGAGTTTGTTAGCTTTGGCCTATCCTTGTCCGGTGTTTGCAAATGATGATTAATTTATCAGCTATCCCAACTGTATAAATAGTTGCCGTTCGCGCCTGTGTTTAGAGGTGAGTCAGTTATGGCGATGCAGTTTCCGAACGTGGGCTAGCACAAACACAACCAATACGTCTTGTGGTGGCCTCGTATTGGAGGCTAGTTTTGAAGTTCTCACTCAGAATTATAAGAAGAAGGAATTTAAAACGCAAGTTTATCACCTTCATTCATCTTACCTTCTACACTGAGAAGGCAAATCGTTCACATGTTTTGAAGGGTACACGGCGCCTAAACAACTTCTACTGTTTTACAAACACCCGCCCCATAAAAGCAATTCATTCACCTTGGAATAGAAACAATCGGCTTCGAATTGTTAACGCTTTATAACACTAATAACACTTACAATTAAACGTCATTGACTTTAAACACCACGAAAGTTGACGTCCGGCGAACCAAGCGGTTGTAAGCTGGCGACAACAATGCCGACGACCGAAGTGCTTGGTCCAAGATCGTTCCCACAGTACTACCATGGCCACCCTAAAGACTGTCACTTTGTCCGGCCCCGCTTCAGGTCATTCCCATTCGGAAGACGACAGTTCCTGTCCATCAGCGCTCATCAATAATCACCAACTAACGGGGAAACTTTCAAGTCGTTATCTGGCGGTGCGTTTGGAAAAGAAACACATGTTCTCTCGGTTGCGACCTGTAACGTGTCTTGCTGACTAGGGCATCTTCTCTGTTAATGACCTTTGGAGGACGACGTTGGCATTGCCAGGTGCTGCCATTATTGAGAAATTATGAGACAGTTCCGGCAACTTTGCAGATCACTTCCGATGGAATATAAACTCACAGGACACAAATACAGTTCTAATACAGGAATCAAATGCATACAGAATAAATTATGAAATAAAAGTCTCGAACCTTCTGTTTTGGTATTTATCTTAATGCTTTCACAGGGTGATCTAATGCCATTCGCTAGGCCTCAGTGGGCAAAAATACAGGTTCGAGTCACCTAATGGTCGGTAATGCTATGAAGGGCGTCTGATTGAAAACCTGTTGTGCCAATCCCCTGGGAGCAACATGGGGTTCATAAGAACACACAACTACACCACCGCGCGATGATTGTTTCTCCACGTGGTATAAATAATCGACGCGATTCATTCGGCGTAGGTCCGGCTTGAAATACCACCTACCCCTAAATGACTTATGATACTGGTTTGATCCGAACCGCTGTATGACGGACGCTGATGTCACGTTCCAAACCGTCATGCTCGATCGAGAAAAACCTACTTGACCGATTTACGCGACGCATCACGTCGGTAACGACGGTCACGTCATCTCGATGTGACTTAACAAAGGTGACTGTTTTGCTTTTAATATATATATTTTTTTTTTTTTCAAATTTCACACTACTCTGCAAAACACACGAAATAGCAAGAGTTTATTGACAAACGGAGCACCTTATGCTGGCTGGCCGCTGGGCAGTGGACCGTGAAGGCTGGACCAACAGGTTCCCAACGCTGTTTAATGGATGAGCAGATGTTCGATTAAATCGCACCTCAATGGTATTTGCTCAATGATTAGGGTTATTTTATTACCCTTCAACAACCAATTCATGTGTTCGTCTCGAAGGAATGGAAAATCAATGAGGGGTTTCAATCAACATCAATTACGCTCATCCTCTGTGGATCAGAAGACGCAAGATCTCAGTGGTTAATTTTCGCAAGATGATCGGAATGCGAAGATTGGGCATTACTGAGCTTGGTTCCATTACTTAGAGCTTATTGTTATTTGTTATACATTAACTGCAGATACACTACTTGACTTTGAAGGCATCCTAAAAAGGTGTCCTATCGTTCCTGTAGAGCAGAACAGCACTTTGGTGGGTTTTAAGTCTATTAGACATCGACAGACGGGCAGCTGGGCAGCCTTTTAGCGCAAACGCCTCAAGGAATAGTAAAATCTTGCTCGAAACCACGTAATTATGAAGCAAAAACAAGATAACGCAAACATTTGCATAAACCCACCACCTTCAATGTGGTCGTTTTATTAATATGCTCAGCTCTCAGCCAAACCTGCCAAAACTAGACATTCCCGAACCGGGCTCGCCAGTGACACTAGAAGTCCGTGGGGAAGTGAATTGTAAAGTCTTCAGAGGTAGAGAGAGAAAGAAAACGGGACTGCAAGTCCCGGGCCACAAAAACTAGCAAAAACCATTTTTGCCCAATCAACGAGGAGGACGGTGAAAGATTTATGACCGCAGCCAGCTGGCCTGGCGCGCGGCGGACTTCTCGCCGGGCCACGAACAAGTCGTCAAGCTGGTCAAATTTTGCCCACCACCAGAAAGCGCCCACGGCCTTTTCACGCATACACGGGGAGTCTGGGAGCGCAGGGACCCACCGGCATAACACCGGTTTCGAGGCCCAATTCCAGGTTATGGCCCCGTTGCGACGAGTGGGACACATTCGTGCCCGAGGCCCGCGAAGCCCGTGGCTTCGGTTGGCTTGTGTCGCCCGCCCGGTGGTTGGCATTCGAAACTTTCGCGGTGTTCTCCCGTTGGCCAAAAACCCGTTGGCTGCCCGTCGAATGGATCCCCCAGGAGAAGCATGATGCGCCAACGGCAAGCGGTGGCTCCTCGAGCGCAACGACCATCGCGAAGCCTGGAGCTAGCGGAACCCAGCTGAACGGGCGCCAGCACTCCAATTAGTGTTATATTTATGAATACTTTTTCTTAACTCTTCTCTAGTCTGGCGAGGTTTTGCGGAGGCAATTTTCGCCACAGACTAAGGAAGAGATAGGGAGAGAAAGACATACTACGGTGGCCAAAAACTTACGGAAACCACTTGTTTGCGATTATCGTCATGTCGTGCATTATGAATTCTCTCCAATCGGTCAAACTGTCAACAAAGAATACTATTTGAGTGTGTTGATCGTGGTTTGCGTAAGGCTGTGTGTAAAACAAAGACCGGGTTTGTGGAGAAACAATTCTTAGTTTTTGCATCATACTTTCATGATCATTCATTCCTTGATCATTTCAACGCTCAGATTGGCTCAGATCGTTCGGCAACCAGCGTGCTCGCCTGACTTTAGCACCATGTCACTTCTGGGTATTTGCTAAACTCAAGAGACCGTTTCCTGGACATCTTTTACAGTGAATAGTTAAGATAGGAGCTGAAACGAAGAATGTGTTGAAGGCTAAAAAGAACTTTTCGAAGCGTTTGATTGATTTAGAAGAATATAGAAAGATTTTATCGATTGCCGAGTGAATTCCCGATCCTTTTTTGTCACAGTAGTACTAGATACCAACTGGAGAAAGACATCAAAATAAGAAATGACTGCCACCAAGCGAAGCGACAGTTCAGCGAACACCAACAAATACTAACGATAAATCTTCGGGCAAGTCGTCAAAATTCAGAAAAAAATACAACCAAAACGCTAACGTCTTCGAAAGGCTCATTTCTGGCCCAAGACACCGGTTTACAATCCGACGCATTTCTCTAGATTTTTACAGTCAAAAAGACACGAAGCGAAAGAGATAGCCGATCGCCGAGCGGCTAAGGAACGTGACAACGGTGACTGACACACTGCAGTTCGGGGGGGCCCAAGACGTGGAATCAGCGACTTATTTTTAACCTTTGTCCCACTTTGCCGGCCGGATCACGCCGAAGATGTGCTCATTTTAAACGATTTTTCGATAGTCATCCGAGCGTCAAAGGGTAAGCAGCACCGATCGCGGAGGAGAGCTCCGACCGATCGGTTGCCACATCCCAGTCCCTAGGGGACCCCATTCGGTGGGCAATAAATGTTGGAACGCGACCGAAGAAAGCACGGCACACCCTCCCGTGGTCTCCCGTAGGCGTTATTTTGATCAGCCTTTATTGCTCCCCGCGCAGCATGTGCACCACCACCCTTCGTGAAGAGTCATCTTCGGAGCCGGAGCCGCGCGCCGGACCCCGATCTAACCTTTGGGCGGTGGTTTCGTGGAACGAACTAACTGCTGATCGTCATCGTCGACGAAACCTGTTTTACGTTCTCAATCTTCGAAACGCCGGCCGCGCAGGTGAAAGGAGGTCCTAAGGAGGTCGAAGCCACCGTCAGCCACGGACTCTTTAACGCCCCGTTGTAATAGTACTACACACTCGTCTCGTTGCGCGGTTACGTTTGCCGGGGCCGCGATTCAATAACACACTTAATTGCGGCCATTAGGGCAGCCCGGTCCGCCCGGTCCCCGATGAGTGTTTGAATTTCTACCACGCCACGATCGAGAGTGGTGTTTTACATTTCCGTCGCGCGGGTCGCACCGAGTCAGAAGAGCGGCGCAAACCGGATGTGTCGGTGTGGGATTTGTTCCGTGCGAGACGAGGAATTTCCCAGATCGAGCGTCGGAAGCGTGCATCTAAATCTCTACACACGAGGCCAGTGTTAATTGCAGACGTTTAACGAACACTTTTCGGTTCGGTTCTTTCCGGGCGGTACTGTATCGTTTTACGCTTTGGTGTCTTACTTGCGTTTCGAATTGAGCGAAAAGGTCTTCAACATAAAACAGTATCTTTTTAGAAAACATTTAGTAAAACTCAACCTAGCGACGAGATTCCACAGCGACGACAAGCGACAAGCTGAGCGACAAGATTCCACAATCTAATGTCCACAAAAAGCCTCAAGGACTATTGGACCCCGTAAATTTAATTATTTATAAGCCAACAACAAAAAATTAAATAGTAGAAAAAGTTGCCAACGATTCTCCATTATGAAGGAGACGACTGCGGAACCAACCACGGGGGTTTTCCAATGCTGCGAGAAGATCGGCGACGACTGCAGAACCAACAACAGTCGACGCCCCGAAAAACCCACCATAAACGGCTGGGTAAACCGCAGGAACCGCAGGACGCGGGATGCAGCGCCAAAACCGAGCTACACGATCGCGGGTAGTGAGGACAGGGGCGGAACGGGAAGGATAAGTCGGACGATCTGTATACACCCGTTACACGTTACACCTTGAACTATTTTATAAGCAAGACAAAGCGCGATTAATAAGGCGCATTGTTAAATTACGTGTTTATTAGAAATGTATAAAGAGTTTCTGAATCTGAACGAGAATTAACTGATGATTGAATATTGATATAAAATAAATAGGTCAAATGGGTAATGTTTGAGAATTGTACACTTTCATTTGAAGCCCACATCGTCGGACTTGGATTTTCCAGTTCTCCCTAATGGCGAAAAGTAAAATTTTTCATGTGCCGAATTCCAATCCTTTCCCGTGTCATAATGCTTCTAATCGACCTGCGAGTACAGAAAGTGAGCCTTCGGTTCCACTCGTTTAATTTCGATTTTAACGGGCCCAAAAACCGTTGCCCTACGGTGGCCGCAATTTTTGGACCATCAATCAGCGCTCAACCAACAAAAGCATCAATTCGTTGGCCTCTGCCAACTCAAACTCCGCTCTCCCAGCTGCGTAGCAAAAAATGGAAAACGAGCGAGCCCATCTCGTTACTTGCACTTTTCAAAACACCGCCACCGGACACCGCCGTGCGATATCCTGCTGGTGCGCCTTTCGGATATTATGCTCCCATTTTTTCCCCCCGCCATCAGTGGGCCACTCTGCCGGCGCTGCGCTGCCGGCTTTTCCCAGCCGGTTTCCCATTCGATTGATTTTTACACCGCCACCGCCGCCGCCGTTTTCTCCCGGCCACGACCACAACAACAACAAACTCACACTCACTTTTCCACCCAAACCGGGGCCCTTTTTCGGGGCTTCCAACGGGGCCCCCCACTCAACAATTTGATTTCATTTCCGAACGAAAGAAAGAAACCCGCTTCTCTCGCGGAGAGTGCTACGCCAATGGGGATCGACGAGACGGAAGCGAAGGAAACCAACAACCAACAACAAAAAAAACTTTCGTTACTTCAAAAGCCGCGAGAAAGTTTGGGCCCGGTGTTTCCCTATTATTTCCGTAGCATTCTGCAAACGATTCGCCCGACGCTCCACGGGGGCCCGGTATTTGCCTAATTTTGTGTTCCCTTCGAGAGAAACGAGATTCGCCAACGGATATCGAAGAAGAAAAGTGCGCTGTGTGCATTAGTGTGTGTGTGTGTGTCCGGGGACGGCCTTTCTCACCGAAGGCTGTTCCCCGTGCAGAGGGAGCCACTTGGTTTCATTTCATGGTCGTCGCCGTCGTCGTCTTTCCCAAACGAATTAAATTGCAATCGCGAGACCGGAGGGTGAAATGATACAAACGGCGCCGGCTTCGGAGAAGAGCCACCGCCGGATCTCTCGAGCCACGCATCAGCAACGGTCACACACACACACACACACAGGCATATATGGTGGATGCTAATGAACACTCGGCCCCAGCCCGGGTGTAGCATAACGCCGCCCAATTGGGCTTCCCCCTTCGGGTGATAGGAGGACGATAATGCCGACCGGGAAATAAAGTCTGTCCCCCGAAATGGAGCATCCAACGATCGGAAAATGGTTGCGATCGCGTGTTGTGGAAGGGAAAACTTTACGACCGCCTGTCACCATCAGCAGCAGCTCCACACACCACACGCCAGGCTCTTCATTACCATTGTGGTTGTGTATTTATTGTTCTTTTTCTTCGGCGGGGACGGCCGGACGAAGGTATTCCGTGGAATGTGTGCCACTGGCTCTTGCCACCGCCACCACCACTGCAGCTCCGGCGCCGCCAGGTCGTCGCGCGATCATGGGCTTTTGATTGATCATCGTCCTACCGGAGACAGCGAAACAGAAGAGATGCCGCCCGTGTGCTGCTTTTTTTTGCGCCCATTGTTTCGCCTCAGAGTGTGAAAAATAGATTTTCCGAGGTGAAAAGCCGGTGCCGGCGATGGAAGAGGCGAGTATTTGCATAAATCTGTCCGCGGGTCTCTCCGTGGTTTGTCAGCGCACTTTCCGTTTTGGTACGGTCGGCTGCACCGGCGATTGTTTGTTTGTTACACTTCACCATCGGAGAGCTTTACGTTCTGATATGCCCTTACAGCCTTTCTAGCGGCCCACTGCTGGGAGGCGTCATCGTGGCTGTGAACCACTTTTCACCGATTTCCATTTTTCGCGCTCTTAGGCCAATCGGCTCGGCGGATTATTGTAACGACCATCCGCCCCACCGCTTATCGGTGAGGCACGTAAAACTACTGTTAGAACCGGCCGGCCGGCTCCGAGCCATGACGCTGTCGAATATTGCGGTTTTATTGTGGCAAATTTACACGGTCACCATCGGTGGCCAATCTTTAATGCATTTCCACGGTGTCGATGTCGACCGTGGATCCGTGACAAGATTTGCAGCACTAACGGGTGAGGCGGTTAACAGTTAGCACCGTTCGGGCTCGGTCACGGGTGACGCACGTAAGTGGCTTTTAATTATTGTGCACAAAAATGGCATTAGAAGACGTATAAATTGTGAACACACACAGGGGGAGGGTCAGGTGTGGCCTAGTGCCAAGTAAACCTGTTCCACGTCAATTGTTGCACACTCATGAGGCTCCGAAGCTTCCGCCTTGCACACTTCCGGCAGTGCGTCTTCTAAGGTAGCGGTAGAAAATTCATTAATCATAGGATGGTTCTATTTATTCTACGATGATTCTATTCGTGTTGCGGTGCTTTGTCAATGTGAATTAAACATCGAGAAGTTGCTGTGAAACGATGGATGATAAAACATCGTGGTTGGCAGCCTGGAAAAGCTATACTTGATGATAAAATACGCGGCAGACGTCCTATCGCGGACTCAGACGATTGCAAACTTGTCGAAGATTTGATATAAATGTTTATCCCGATGAAGAATTGATGAAGGTTTGATCACTCAAAAGCATGTACCGAACCATAGTGGAATATCCAAGTATCCAATATCCACTTTGCGAGCAACTGAATAGACCTGAACGGTAGTCGTTACGGCTTGGTCAATGAAGTGCCGTTAGCGACCGAGAAAAGTTGAAAGAATGTTTCAGTGACGGAAGGAAAACAACTTGTAACAAGTTTGGAAGAGCATTGAAAAGCTTTACGGTGATTGTGTCGAAAAGTAAATACATGATATCGAAGGCTTAGATTTGTACTTCAATTTGTTTTTCACACAACATTTGCTATTTGTTTTAGTTCATCTTTTAATTCCTTCAGAGTGCTATAGAGAGTGCTATACTATTCTAAAGGAACACGCAAAAGTTACTTATGTTGAGCAGTTTATGGAAGGCTTAGATTGTTGTTTATCTCTTCCTTTCAAATCACCAAATAAATGACCATTTATTCCACCGACTAACATCTGATATGGACTATTAAAAACTGTCTTGTATTGTCTTATGTCTTGGGAAATGACCTTCACAGCGTCTCCCGACAAAAGCATTCCCGTATCAGTCCCATCCGCATAAATCCGCATAAAACATTTCGGATTTGCTCGCAGGCTGTGTATAACATTGTACCGGCCAAGATAAGCTTGATTAATGTTATTAACTGTCCCTCCGGACACGCAGTGCTGATGTCACCCCGAAAGCCTTCGGACGCAATCTTTAATTCCCAGCACTTCCAGTGCAAAACGTCTCACCAGCAATTACACTTGAATAATTCGCCCCCCCCTTGTCATCTCCACTTCTCGCGCGGTGGTCGCGTTCCCTTGAACCACGGCTGGCCAGTGCACCCCCAGCAGCAGCACCCATCATCACCACCGTAATGTTGCTCCGGCATGGCCCCAGCATCTGCGGCGTTGCTCCTTGCGAAAAACAACAAAATCTATGCAGCGACAATGACGCTAATTACAGCCTGTCCATGCGTGCGTACGCTCATGTTCTCGGTCGCAAATTGCCCGCAACGGACCGCTTTCCAGCACCCCCCCGCGATCCGAAGGATGCGGTACGTTCGGCATGGCCGTGCGA
>NW_026453968.1:15823-19006 GCF_943734635.1 Anopheles cruzii
AACCGTGCGTTTCGATCAGCGTTTCACATCGAAAGAAACATAACTTGGATCTCACCAAAGTCTCTATTATATGGACTTACGAGAACCAAATCGCCACAATTATAAGAAGAGAAAAAAATCGTCTAGCATGGGCTCTTTATCTTAACAAGTAATTAATTAATAATAAACAAATATAATAAACATATTAATAATAAACAAACAAACAAACAAGTTCTTCAGATCAATCTCTGCATTCTGTGCTTGTTTCTCACGCTCCATTAAAGAATTAAATGTTTATTCCTTGATTTCCTATTTGCAAATGTTTTACATTAAATGTTTGAATTCAACATCGCGTCATGCTATTTCGAAAACGGACGGTTTTGAGTACCATAAACTGAAAGTAAGTGACTAACATCGAGTCAATATGTTAAACTTGGTCAGCTTTGTTGAATTGGCAAAAAATGTTTGTTGAATTGGCCAAAGGTTTGTCTGCGCTCCAATTGTTTCCCCTAATGCCAAAGTGCGGCAGTACCCAGTGCCATTCCGGTCACTTATCGATCCGATAGACCACCGTTCTCTCGGAACCGGCGTCGGAACGTGTTTACGTTTCGTGTTCTCGTCGTGCACCGAGCCGGCCGGAATGCAGCACGCGTGCAGTGAACTTGCACGCGCGTCCACCGGTGGACATTCCGGTGTGGCGATGCATTTTTCCGGTTTCTTCGACCGTACCAAAAGTGCCCAACATCGGAAAACGCGTGCAACGGCGACATGATCGTGTTTGTACAGCGGGGAGAGGGAGAAAAAAAAATGCGATTGCGGTCAGCACGGTCCCCATTTCCAACTTCCGTCGGCCAGAGCCCACCGCCGGAGCCCGACGAGCTCGACGAGCCCGGACGCCGGACAACGGTCTTGGCCACGCGATTGATTACATGCGAACACACGGGTCCGTTGGCGGATTATTTGCTCAATGGAACTTCATTTATGGGCCGTAAATTACGTCCCGGGGCGAGGTGCCACAAACATGAAAATGTGACATTGCAGCCCCTTCGACCACCGCCACAAAGTGGATAAATGTGAAAACAACATGCTTTTCGGCCCAGAATGGAGCATGACCATGGCCGGTGGCTGAAGCCCGCGAATCCGTGGTGAAATTCACTAATTCCGGCAACTCTTGCACTCTCGGGGCACTCCAAAAACCGCGGGGCTTGCGGTCATCCGTTCCGTTGATTTAGCGAATCAACACCTCCGCCGAAGGGTCGGCCCGGGAATCCAAGAAGGAATGCAACATGGCCGCATGGCCGGTAATTCGAACCTTCGCGGGAGTGTCACCAACGCCCGGGCGAGGGCCGTTAATTAAACGGCAAATAAAGGCGAAACCGAGAGAGCATTCCCTCCCACCCAAAATCCGAGGTGTCAATTTTGGGCGTCGGTGTCAGGTGGTGGTGTATTATTTTGTGTTTTCGAACTTCGAAGCCGTTTTTGTGCTATCGATCGGCGCGGACGGGGGAGGATTTCCTAAGAACGTAAGCCGATCACTCGCCGGCCAATTTGCTGACCGAAAAACGCGGCGGAACTTAAAAGCTGCCCGTGGCTGATTGATTTGACAAGTTGTTGTGGTAAAACGTTCCAGAATTAGCCCAAAGCATGTTAGCTATGGCTGACAGAAGGGCGATTCGTGAGCGAGTGTGCCTTTGAAAGCGGATTTCATTTAAGGTTTCACCTTGGGACATCAAATGCGTAGCGTAATCCAGATATAGAGGATATCACGAATGGGGTTTCGGGCAGGATAATCTACTGTACCGATGGGTCGCTCCGTCCAATCTAATTTATAATGCTTATGACTTGAGCCAACATGCCCGGGTGATCCTCAAACACTGTTTGCTCCTACGTTTGGCAGTTTCCGTCATCGCTTTCGGGAACTCGGAATCATAAATCAGGTGTGCTTATCAGGTGGGTATTGTGTGGGGTTTTTATTTGGAAACCTAACTTTATGGCAAATCGATGCTAATCACTCTGCCGTATCTGTCGTAGATGTTTGCAATTGATTTATCACGCGTCACGATCGAGTAAGGTTCCGCAATCTAAGGTCGACTTTCTGGGGGCGTCTATGTTTATGTTGTTATTTCCGATTGCGGTCGCCACAACGCCACCATCTACCAGTATCTTGTTCTCGCCGGTAAACCGGCGCGATAAGTACGTTTCACACTGATAAGTCCAGTGACGTTCACGTTGTTATCGTGTATGAAGACGGAGCAACTTCCTTCTCTAGTTAACACCCGTTTGTAACACCCGTTCGGAATACCTGCCGACATCAACGACTTATGCGGTTCGAATAGTGGAGATTTTCTCGGCTCCGAAGAACCGTGGCCCGGTTCTTGAGAGTTCGTGAGAGTATGCACTTACGAAGGCTGCTCCGTTGTGTTCTGCAATTAGGCAGCACCGCAAAAGATGTGGATCTGCGCAGCTCGGCAGGAAATGTGGATCACCCCGTTTGTGTCTTAGGGAGGAATTCTTTCCGGACCGGAGCTCTACGTGTTCGTGCGATCCTCACGATCTTCGATGCACCACCATCGCAACTGATGCTGAGTCTCGCGGAAAAACAACGGCATAGAGGGGGAGGTGGTGGTGGTGCTCCACACTTGGAAGCTCGCCATTGATAACACACCCGGGACTGCGGGGCAAACATTCTTCAAAAACAGCGGGCTCCATCTCTGAGTCGTTCCTTCTACACTCGGCCGGCCAGTATTTGGGACCAAAGAACTCGCGGCGTCAAGAGGCACAGAAGGGAACGCGAAAGAGAAAAAAAGGTTACAAAAACCGGTCCCGCGGACCAAGAGCCTTCACCGGGGAGCCCCGTTGGTGGTGGAGTCATTCCAGCATCGTGTCCGCATATAGGAGTCGTCTCTTATGTCTCAAACTGGTTCTGAACCTTTGGCCACCTGGACATGACTCGCACACATACTCGCGTGTTGCCGGTGTAAGGAGCAAGAAATATACCTTCAAAAAAAAACATGCTGTGCACTTTCTTCAGGTAAGGAACGGCGTAGAGGCGGCTGCACCTCAACTGCGACCCTCGAGCGGTTTTCTGGCCGCTCAAGAAAACCGGGCATTCTTGAACCGGCCTAATGAGCGAAACAATTGGACAGCAAGCAGTGCGGGGAGGTGCTGGTGGTGCATTCGAAACGCTTCGAGGGCTCACGGCGG
>NW_026453969.1:0-10966 GCF_943734635.1 Anopheles cruzii
AAAAAACCCGCAAAATTCAGAAAATAAAGCCATCTGAAAAGAGCTTAAAATAGCCGTTCTCGACTTATTGGTTGATTGAATCATTGTTACGCACTCATCGTAACACCCTCTACAATAGATTTCTTCCTATCTAACCTAGTTAACATAGACACACCAGTTACGCACAACTCTCTCTCCTCCGATCACTTGCCTGTAGTAGCAACTATTACTTGCTCTGTACAACGAAAACACCCAAAAGTAAAGAAAAACTTTTCTAAAGCCAACTGGATCCAGTTCCAGAAAATAGTGGAAAGCCACTTAAACCTAAATAGTCAACTTGGAAATGTTGAACTTATCGATCAGGCTATTGATGACCTATCTCGGGCTATCATTTTAGCTGAGAGTTTAGCTGTACCCTCCATTCAGATTCAAAACTCCACTATTCCCATCGATCAAACAACATTAGCAATAATTTCATACAGAAATTCCATTCGTAGAAGATTTCAAAGAAATCGCTCCCCAGCTATGGGCCTGTGCTTAAAACTATTAAACTCCATTATTCGGAATCGATGCCAAACTCTTCGAAATGAATCATTCTCACGTATGACCGAAAAGTTGAAAAATTCCACCAAACATTTCTGGAAAGTATCCAAAGTGCTCAGAACAAAACCAAAGCCTATCCCAACAATCGTCACTTCTGACAACAATATTCTTATCAGTCCCTCTGAGAAAGGTGACGCCATTGGATTACACTTTTCTAACTCACACACTACAACAGCCTCCTATAATAGCCCACACGAAACAAAAGTACTAAGGTCAGTAAATCTCATTGAAACATCAAGTTGCACAACAGGCATAGATTTTTTCACTCCTACTGAAGTGATAAACACAATAGATTACCTTAAAAATTTTAAAGCTCCTGGGATGGACGGAATTTTTAACATTCTTATCAAAAAACTCAGTCTACGAACCAAACAATTCATTACTCGCTTGTTCAACGCTTGTCTTGTCAACTTTTACTTCCCTAATGCCTGGAGGACAGCAAAAGTAGTTCCAATAATAAAACCAGGTAAAGATCCGACTCATCCAAGTAGTTACAGGCCGATAAGCCTACTTTGCTCTATTAGCAAAATCTTCGAAAAACTTATACTAACTCGCATCATAGAGCACGTGAGCTCAAATAATATTTTCCCAACCCAACAGTTTGGCTTCAGATCAGGACATTCAACTACACTTCAACTAACCAGAGTCATAAACCATTTAAGAAAAGCTAAATCTGAAACCAAATCGACAGCCATCGTCTTTTTAGACATAGAAAAAGCTTTTGATAGCGTCTGGCACTATGGACTGCTACACAAAATGCATAAACTCAATTTCCCGCTATACATCCTAAAATTACTGAAAAGTTATCTTAACAACAGAAGTTATCATGTACTTGTCAACAACACGCTCTCTGCATCGTTTAACGCACCAGCAGGTGTCCCACAAGGAAGTATCCTTGGTCCTTCCCTCTATAATATATTCACGTCCGACATTCCAAAAACAAGAGCGTGTGAAGTGGCAATTTATGCCGACGACACTGCCCTTATACAGGGTGGTCAAAAACGCGTGCACATTTTGAACTACTCATTATTTGACGTTTAAAACGTCAAACTTGATTCTGGAAAATGTAAACATTTAGTAGACACTTTCAAATTTACGAAATGGGTCGCTTTATGCTTGAAGAATGCTGGGAAATATTAAAAACTTACTTCCAAAGTGGTAGGTCTAATCTCAAACTGTGCGATGTTTGAAGAGCACATTTCATTTAAGCTTATTCTCACCTCGGTGGTTATGTTAACAAGCAGAATTGTCGTTTTTGGGGTTCGGAAAACCCACACGTCGTGCATGAGAAGCCAATGCACCCACAACGAGAGACTGTTCGGTGCGGATTTTGGTCTAGTGGCACCATCGGCCGCCGTATGAAAGAATGAAGAAAGAGCAGTCGTAACCGTCGATGGCGAACGCCACCGAGAAATGTTGGTTAATTGTTTCTTTGGCGAAATTGATGCTGAGAACTTAGCCGACATTTGGCTTCAACAGGATGGCGCTACGTGCCCCACAACGTCAGCCACGATCGATTGTTTGCGCCGCATCTTCGAAAGTCGAACATTCAGCGGAAATGGTGATGTGAATTGGCCTCCAAGAAGCTGCGATTTGACGCATTTGGACTATTATCTTTGGGGAGCGGTGAAAGATAAATGTTATGCAAACAAACCAACAACTATTGACGACCTTAAGAGCGAAATTGAAATTGCCATTGCCGCGATAGGACCAACGACAGTCGAAAAAGTGCTCAAAAATTGGGTCGACCGAATAGGGTACTGCGAAGCCAGTCGTGGTGGACATTTGAGCGAAATTGTTTTTCACACATAAATTTGATGATCAACCTTTCAAATAAATGTTTAAGCATCGAAAAATATTCAGCCGTTTTTGTTTTATAACCAAATCAAAATGTGCACGCGTTTTTGACCACCCTGTATCAACAAGCAAGGTAACCAAAACAGCGATTAAGAACCTACAAAAAATCGTTAATTCCTATAAAAAGTATTACAATAATTGGAAGATAAAAATCAATCCATCGAAAGTTCAGGCTATATTTTTTCCATATAAATTCAGCAAGCGAGTTGTTCCCCTACCTGTACAAAATATCATAATAGATAACCAAAATATATTATGGTCCTCTCACATCAGGTACCTGGGACTACTACTGGACAATAAACTTAACTACCGTCCACACTTAGAAATGTTACATAAAAAACTAGACATACTTATCAAACTGCTATACCCATTAATCAACAGAAAATCAAAACTAAACTTGCCAAATAAACTCCTAATATACAAAACAATTTTCCTCCATCTCTTAACCTACGCCTCTTCCCTGTGGTCGCATTGCTCCAAAACTAACTTCCAATCAATACAAATCAGACTGAATAAAATTCTCAAAATGATCCTCAATTTACACTGGAGAACACCAACAAATCTCGTCCTAAGCCTTGCTGGCTCGCAAAGACTATCGTTCGAAATTAACAAACTAAAAGAAGGCCTATTCAACAGGTGCAATAATTCTATCCACCCAACAATACAAGAGCTAATTATTTGAAGTTCTTATAGTTAACTAGTTGTAAGATATTTTTTAGTTATTAGCTATTAGTTATAAGTATGATAAAATGACTCAATGCTACGTGGCATAACATATAATTTAAATAGATTTTAATCGAAAACATGTTCATTTCAATCATTTTGTTACCTTAGAATTAACAAATAGCTGCAATCCCAATGTGGAATATCTCTGTAACCTGCGTATAGATCTTAAGTAACCTGCGCTTGATTAAGTTTCATACTCGTCGAGCTGGAAATAAACAATTACAATAAACAATTACAATATGAGTTTGGACACTTTAAAGAATTGTTTAGTCAAAATCTGGTATGGAATGCCGAACGAAGTCGTGCGTGCGGCGTGTGATGTTTTCGAAAAGCGACTTCGGGCCGTAATCAAACACAAAGGCGCAAGATTTGAATTGAACTAAATACATTGTAAGTTTACTACTGTAATATGTTATTAAAACTGCAAGAAAAGAGAAAGAAAGAAAAGTGCCCAGTCCGTTCTTCTAAAATTACAAAAAAAATTGACTTCATCGTCGACTCTGATCAACTAACTATCTGCGTCCACTGAACCGAATTCCCCGTACGTTCTCTCGTACGTTATTGTATACCTAAACATGCACTAAAGCTGTCTCATCCAGGTTCACGCATACCTTATTTATTCTATCCTACTCTCACTCTCCCTATTTCGAAGTCGATTTGTGGGATGTCCTTTACCTGCCTGCTTAAATACCCTCGTTACGATTGGACCAAGTCCGGGACAATTCGGCTTCTTCTCCGGATTTCGCATCCTGCTGAATAGCTGCTCTGGATTACGCAGGCTCCTGGGCGTTGCCGGGTTACCGCGTTCACCGTTCGTCTGTCGCTCCGAAGACATCGTTTAGCCATCGGAGCCCGTGCCGGCTTCCTGCCTAGCGGGGGAACCTTTAAAAAAACGAAAACGGGGTAAGTAACTGCACTGTTGCTCGAGGTTCTCGCTCGCGGTTCGATACACTACCCGTGCTGTCTGCCGTGTCTGAGTGCAGCTTTCCGCGCAGCCATCCTGATTGCATGCAGTGCCGTCCGGAAGTGTATGTTGGTCGGATCGACGGCCGGATTATAGGATCCGATCTCCCGCAGTACTAATGGCGCCTCATCGAGAAGCCAGCGGATGTCGTCCAACATTTCTCTGATCATCGGGAGCAGTCCGCGGAGTCGTCTCGGGTCTTGGGCCGCCTCCGGCAGGTAATGCTCCAGCATGCCCTTCATGAAGAGCTCTACGCACCGCCGCAGCCCCGGGGCGCTGATAAACGGTTCCTCCGCGTTTTCTTGCAGCAGGAAACTCAGGGCTTCGCAGAAGTGGAAGGCATCGACCACCTTTGCTATCTCGAGCATCTCCGCCCACGTGGCACGCTGGACCATCTGTGGGGACAATGAGACAGTGAGCTTATGTTGGGGTGATCTACTCTCGGGGGGTGACCTACCTCCGCCAGGAACTGTTGCATGCTGTAGTGCTCGGTCGGTGGATCAACATCAGCGCCCGTGGTCGTCAGCGCCGGTGGCCAGTACGTGTTGGCGGCCGGCAAGTTGCGCAGGACATGTTCGCGAAGCTCCGCGGGCACCTCTAGCGCGATCCGGAAGTAGAACCTTGTCAGCGGATGCGCACTGGCGCCAACGGCCATCAGTCGCTCCGTGCCTGGGCCTAGGAATGCAAGAAAGCAGGGTTTGCAGGGCAAGATTGGCACGTCCTACGAGAGCGACCTACCTCCGAAATGCTTGACGAGCGCGATCGTCTTCCGAAGGATCTGGACCGCGATGTGGATCGCACAGCCAATGCGACAGTGATTGCCCGGTTCCAGCAGCTCATCCCGCAGTCCGTCAATTATGGTCACCAACGCGACCGGTATCTCCTGAGACATGTGCACCACGGTGTCCGCATCGACCGGAAGCTCGAACAGGTCGTGCAGCAGCTTCAGCATCTGCGTGAGCTTCTCCAGGTCCGGCCTCGGTCCGGAGTAATACCTCCAGACTTCGGCCAGAATGCTGGCGAGGTAACTCTCGCGCTCAACCAGCCCGTGCTCGAATAGACCACGGAGCACTACGCCAACCGGTCGCATCCTCGGTCCCATTTTGGCGAGTTGCCTGAAGCCACGTTTCATGTGCTGCGATATATAACTCTGCAGTATGGGCCGGTACCAGCAGAGAATGGTCAACGCGTTAGTACCGCACGCTTCGGAGCGTCCCCGCCCCTTGCTGTTGTAGGCCAACAACAGAAGACTCTCGCAAAATTGCTTCGGCGACGAGAGAATCAAATATCGCAGCCATCCGATGTGATCCGCGGGGTCCGAATTAAGGACCGTGCGCATGCTTCTGTTGCGTCGCTTCTTCTCGATGACGTTGTAGACATAGTGGCTGCCCCAACAATTTTTTAAATCGACGATTACAGCGTTGAACGCTTCCCGAGGAGTTGCCAGCAATTGCTGCAGCAGAGCGGCGCAGCGCATCGCTTCGCACACAATTCCTAAAGCAAGGCTCGTCTGCGGTACCCTTCGCGTTACTGGCGGCATTATTGTACGGTCCTGATCCCAGGGAACAACAAAGAGCGCGAGAGGGAGAGAGAAGGAGAGAAATTAACATCATCCGAAGGGGAAGAGACCGCTTTCGTGTATGGGCTTCGCTTGCACGACGCAGAAGTAGCCAACGGTGAGCTGGTAGCTGGTCCGTACTGTGTCTTCTGGCGACTTCCCGGGTAACGCCGGGTGTAAGGACACTCGCACTCGCCCACCCTGCGGTGGCCCAGGATCCGACGAATTTTCCGACTTTTCCAACCGCCGCAGCAGCGCAAATCAATAGAAAAAGGGGCAATGAAAAGGACTCCTAGAGCGCGGACCGGGGTGGTTGGTTGAGTGTATTTTTTTTCCTTCCCCCCTCCCAGCGGGGGGGGGGGGGGGGGGGGGTCACCCCCTTCGTTAACGGCGGTCCAGGGTCCAGGGCCAGAGGTTTCTCGGTTTCGGTTTCTCGTTCATTATCGCCGGTGCCCGCTGGAGCCCGCCATTGCCACACTGCCCCGTCCGTTGTCCGCTCCCTTTCCCTTCTATTTCCTTTCCCTGCCCACCACCCCCAGCCCTTCGTCACCGTCACCGGTCCGGTCGGAATGTAGCGTTTAATGTTATTTTAATGATTTCAAACATACACCGTCGCCGCCGCCGTCGACGTCGTGTTGATGTGTTTTTAAGTGACTATAAATTTTGATTACGCCCTTTTGGTCGGAAGGAGCAGCAGCTCGGGCGACGATGGGGCGAGCGGGGTCGCGGTGCACGGGTGCAGCAGGACGACGGCGGTTGGCGTCGTCGTCGTCGTGGCGTTCCGTTTGATGTTGTCCCAATGTGCGGCGGCAGAAGGGGGGCCAAGCTAGGGGTTAAGCAACCGGCGTCCGGTTGCGTGACCCCACCGTCTTGCTCTGGGGGGTGGGGGGAGGGACGAGGGGCTGACGCCTTCATCCTTCTCGAGCGACGTCGCATGTCACACCATGTCAGGTGGCCAGGTCGCGTAAACGTTTCAATCAACGCCACCCGGCCCCACCCCCGACCCCCGGGAAATGCAAAGTGGTGGCTTGTGGAGCGGGGGTAGCGGAAGGTGGGCGGGGTGGTGTTGGCGGCAGCGCATAGCGCAGCATATTTAATGAGCCCGGGTTTTTTCCGTTGTGGCGCGAAAACTACCCTCCCACCAACCGGACTTTAAAGGTATACCCTCCCCAACTGCCCCCTCTCCCCACCCCCTCCCATCGCCGTGTGTGAGGGTGGTGATGGGTTGGTGGCTCGAGAACGGGAACCGCATTCGCAAGAAACCCGAGCCTCGAGGCAGCGACGGTGGCTGAGGCTGAGCGAAGCAAACAAACGACTTGGGGTTGTTATGTTTTGTCAAGGTCACTAGAACTACCTACCCCTACCACTACCACTACCACTGCTACTACTACTACTACTGCTGTGCCGAGGGGCCAACTTGTTGGACGGGAAAATCAGCCGCCCGCGACCTTCGGGCCGCCCAAAACTTGCGGACGGGCGGCCTGGCGGCACCCTCTCAAGGGGGACAAAGCATAAAACATAGCATACCCACCGCTCCCGGCCGCTCCAGTCACCCAGCAACGAGCCCCCCCCAAGGAGTCAGAAGTTGGCGAAAGAAGATGTCCCGAAGGTTGAAAACTTTTCTCGTTTTCACCTTTCCATCGTGCAGTCCCGCACTCCGGAAGCGACCGGCGAAGAATGAAGATGCCGAGGAAGTGCAGAAAGGCCTGATGGGGAATAAGACACCGGAGGGCGGAAGGGGGGTGGTCGGGTGCCCGGGGCCCGGGTTATGGATATTGGTTTGAGCGAATTTGCCATTTGATTTTCATTAGCCGGTGCACCGCTTTCGGTGCCCTTCGCTCGGTGGGGGTGGGGGGGGGGGGCGGACGAACACGCGCAGGAAGGCGGACACCACCCTTCATCCATAGCAGAACACCATCCCGCGGCACCCCTCGAGTCGGTCCGGAGCCACCGTCAGCGCTGACCGAATTGAAATTCCAATCACATTCCCAGTGAAAATGAAATCTTGTGCAGCGCGTACGGTTCGCCACCCCCCAACCCCGCCCCCCCCCCCGGGTCGGAAATACTACTTTGCCCAGGGGCGTGCGGCGATGGGGTGCAGGGTGGAACGGTAACTCCCTTGGGTCTCTCTACCCACGGCCAAGCGTCGTCGTCGTCGTCGTCGTCGTCGGGCTACCTCTCGAACACGTCGAACGTCGATGGGGTGCGGGTGAGCTGGGGGCAGGGGAAAGGCCGTTTTTTTAGCCCATCTGGCGCTCCGCCCGCTGGCGTCCCTGGCCACCTACTCTACCTACCTGGGGCATCCCCGGGGCATCCGGGAGGTTTGTTTACGTTCGCGAACTTTTGGCCCAAAGTTTGCCCAAAGAACCGATGGCGGGCCCGACTTTCCCGAGCGACTTTCCCGGAGTTGTTTGGCTTCCCTCGACGTTGTTCCTGCTGTTGTTGTTGTTGTTGTTGTTGTTGTTGTTAATGCGTGCCCCGGAACGTTCCCCGGGCGCAGGCGGACGCTTCCTTTATCGGCTCATCGCTCACCTATTGGTTTAGCTCGCCTTGTCCTAGCCCCAGGATACGCGGTCTATATCCACGGAACAGGCACAACTCGTATCGAGTCAGCACTTGCAAGCAGCAAGAGCAGAGCAAAGTGATCCTCAACCGTACCCCGGACGCAACATTCCGGCGACAGCCTTCAAAAGGATTCCATGTGCCGTGCAGATCTCGCGGAGGGACCCTACTGTCACACTCCGCAGCATCCCGGGGTGGATTAATGAACTCCAAGCGTCCCTATCGTAATCTGCTGCGGTGCCCCAAGGCGCCAGGATGTCCCAGCTCTCGCAGCCCCGCTCTGGCTGTCGCTCATCGTCGACCAAATACCTGAACACCAAATTGAACCAGCTACCAAGGACCAAGATCCCAACTGGATCTCAAATGCCAAACTCCAAGATCGATGGCACCGAAATGCCGATACATTTTGAACCATCAGGTAACGACCGAACTCTGACATCTCTCGGCTCAAGACGAACGCTGAGAATTTGCCGTAGTGGAGCCGCTCTTTTACAACGACCTTTAGCGCATCCTGCAGGAGGTCTGAGCTGAGACCAGAAGTTGCTTCCAGACCGCAATAGCCAGCCACTAGGGCCAACAGAGTGCAGATACGTGTAGCGGGCACCTCAGCATGTGCGAAGTCAGTAAGCGAATGAAGAGTAGACGCTCAAGAATCCGCTATTTAAGTAACAATGAGCGATCCATGTTACGATCGAGGCGTCGCCACCCAGGGGTACCGCCGAGAACCGAAGGGAATATAAATAGAGCCCCCCAGCAGTGCGGAATTCATTCAAAAAGCAATCTTGAACCAATCACCATACGGAAAGAACTAAGACGGATCAGAACCGCTGATCCAGTGAAATAAATAACATGTGAATTATAAAGTATAAAGTAAAAGTCTGTAGTTATATTATCCCCCCTATTATGGATCTCGAACGGAAAAATTCATCCGAGATCTCGAACACCGATGTCGAACATGAAAATCAGGATTATGGTAGTCGATTCGAGAAGCTCCGAGTGCTAAATGTGCTAAAATGTGCTAAAAAGCTTAAATGTGAAAGCTTTTCAAGCTCTTTGAGTACGAACTGTCATTTCTGGTGTATTTTTGTAAACATTGTACACACACATACACATACACAGGTAGCAGTTCAGCTGTGCGTGCGATTTTTGCTATTGTATTTTTCAAATTTTTAGATGTGTAAAAGGTTGTAATTCGAAATATTGTAAGCTGGCGGATCACCGAGATCATGAGTACAAGTTCGCGCACGAAATAACGAACGAAACGCGCGACGGCCTGTGCGGTTAGTCCCGGGTCGCACAGCAAATTCGGCTGCTAGCTGGTCCCGTTTTCCAACGCGATGAAAGTGATCGGTGATCGGCAAGCAACGTTCGGATTCGGTGCGGCTCTGTCGCCGGCCATAATAACGAGACCCTTGTTGGTTCAACGTTTAGGCGTTTACAATTACGCGTTCTCGGTGTACATGATTATTTGTTCTTGGTGTACACCAATGTGTGAACTACTGAGTTCCCTATCACTTATCCTATCTGCTGTAAAGCAGGCTCTTAGTTAGGCAGACCTACTTTGCACTAGCGACAGTGACAGTAAAGTAGCTGAAAATGCAAAGATTTATCGCAAAATATTGCGATGTAAATTTTTGCAAATTGAATTTTTCATCACCAAAATACAAACTATCTTTGAAAGTATCACTTTCTTTGCACGGCGCAGCATAAACAATACAAAATAATTGATAAAATCAAAGATATTCTAACAGAACGGCTCTTTTCGTTGCAAAAAGTTGACGGAAGGCGGATTGTCGAATTCGAGTCTCCGTTCGAGCCCCATAATCCTGATTGTTAAACGGAACCGTTCATCCAGTTGAAGATTTCCGTTCGAGAGCTCGAACGGGCGAGTGAAGTGAAGCAGAATGAACACAGATGAACCAAAATGACCGTTCGACGACTCGAATCGAGAACGCGGATAGGGCTGTATATACGCTTCGCGCGAAGAACGACATGAAAATGAAGGCGGAAATGTTAAAGCCACGGACTGTAAATAAGAAACGAAAAGCAAATGAAAGCTCTATTGTTTCACGATTAAGGATCTGTCACCTCGAGGATGGATGCGCTTGGAGCGTAACGTTGCGCGTAACGTTGAAGGCTCGCCATTCGCGTCCTGTTTCAGGCGGTTACAGGAGCGCTCGGGATGCGTCTCAGCCACGTGTTGCTGCTCCCAATCAAAAGCGTGCGAGGTGTGTGCCCTATCTGTTAGCCTGGCACCATTCAGACCGGCGCTAGTTCCATCCTGAAACTCCTCACAGAAGGTTCCTTAGAGCGCAGCGAGGCTCATGGTTCCGGTGCTGGGCCGCTTGAGCTGCCGATTGCGCCTCTTCATTGCGGGGGCGACGACGCGACCGGCTTCGTGGCGGGGCGTTCGTGGCTACCAAGGAACCACCAAGGATAATCCCGGTTTGCCGGGGGCGAAGAAGGACGAAGGCGCATTCGCACCATTCGGACGACGCGCGCGCACGGCGCGAGGGCACGTTCTGCGAGCGCCACGAATGTCACGACGTGATACGAACGCGGTAAAATATGTAAAAATATTTTCCGAATCCCTCCCCCTTCCCCTGACCACCCTGCTCACTCCCGGCGCGACTCGTCTCCGCCTGTCAGCGAGATTTGGTGTCTTTTGGAGAGCAGCAGCAGCATTTGCTGCTGGGAAATTGAAATATAGTCAACAA
>NW_026453969.1:11162-15563 GCF_943734635.1 Anopheles cruzii
TGCCGATTGCGTCCCTTCATTGCGGGGGCGACGACGCGACCGCGTTCGTGGCTACCAAGGAACCACCAAGGATAATCCCGGTTTGCCGGGGCGAAGAAGGACGAAGGCGCATTCGCACCATTCGGACGACGCGCGCGCACGGCGCGAGGGCACGTTCTGCGAGCGCCACGAATGTCACGACGTGATACGAACGCGGTAAAATATGTAAAAATATTTTCCGAATCCCTCCCCCTTCCCCTGACCACCCTGCTCACTCCCGGCGCGACTCGTCTCCGCCTGTCAGCGAGATTTGGTGTCTTTTGGGGAGCAGCAGCAGCATTTGCTGCTGGGAAATTGAAATATAGTCAACAACTTTGCTCCCGCCGACCCTGGCCCCACTCTACCCCCCCCCCCCCCCCTCCATCCCAGGCGGGGCAGGGCGGAAGCTAATGGGAATTTGAACTACAACCGAAACGGGGAACGTCAGGCAGACGGGCGATTGAGCGATTTTCACCACCCGCAACCACCAGCCACTCACAAGTTCCTCACCCGCACACCCCGTCACTCTCTCTCTCTCTCTCTTACACTGTGCCACGGATGCTCGGGAAATGCCCGACGCTGGAGCTGCCATATGATTGACGACTCTGACTCGGTGCCTGCCTTCGGCGCTTCTGCTTCCCCAAGTCCACGCGTTCCGGACGAACGTCGGAGTTGAGTTCTCCATCGGGGCCCCGGAGCGCAACGGGGCTGGATCCTTCGCTGCGACGGTCGGTTCGGAGTTCTGCGGGGCGGAAATAAAACTAGCGTCCTGCATCCGGTCGGAGATCATGGACGGGACCCCCCACGGTCGTCGTCGGCGGAAGCGGAACCTCCGAGAACTTAATCTCATTAACAACTGGACATTAGGCCAAGCGGCCATTATTATTCTGGTCAGCCGCTGAGCTTCAGAACCTTAGCCGACCCCAAAGGTGGTCCACGCCGGCCAACAGACGGGCGCTACGAAGCACACCAACACACACTAGCGCAGGAAGCCAGGAAGCATTTTTATCGTTCGCTCGGGCGCAAAGAAAATGGAAAGAACCGACGCCAGCCTTTTCGGCCGGAGTAGCAACCGACCGCGGTGGCTTTAAATGGGGCCCCGGGCCCTCAGGTAATAGTATAGCGGGTGTACCTCTACCTCGCGGGACGCGTGCTAATTAGCCAAAGTTGATCCAAAAGACCTGGCCGGACGTTTTGTGGCCGAATCGATGTCGGGACCAAAATTCCTGAACCGGAGAAGACGGCGGTGCAGGCGAAGCGCAGACCAGCAATTTTCAAGTTTCCATCGAAGAATTCGGACATTGTTGCGCTGAACACACATCCTGGCATCCTGTGTGCTCGTTAGCGACGGTGGCCGGGCCTCGAGCGAGTGAATTACACGCCGCACGAGGCGGTTGAGGGGGGAAGGGTCGTGAGCAGGTTTGGGGATCTTCGATTGCGTCCACCACCCGCACTCTTTATTGTGCTCCGCCGGAAGGACTTTAAAGGCGATCACCGGGCACAAGGACCTTGTCACGGTGCCTTAGGCAACAGCTATCAACAAAA
Source organism: Anopheles cruzii (assembly GCF_943734635.1). NCBI lineage: Eukaryota > Metazoa > Arthropoda > Insecta > Diptera > Culicidae > Anopheles > Anopheles cruzii. Next base: position 12,726 of record NW_026453969.1, read on the forward strand.
CTCTTGACAAAGAAACCCAAGAAGCCCCCGTATTGCCGTATTAGATTTACGACCTAAGACCGGACCTGTGAGCGCTGCTCCTTTTTCTTCCGTTTTCTTCCTGATTCCGCAACCTCCGCAATGATGCGATGTTTTCCCTGTTGAGTGTGTCCAGCGCTTTACTGCGCCTTTCTGGGGACCGGGGTCAGGACCGCAAAAAAGGGCAACACAATGGTTCCGCACCGCCGAGGATCATTACCCGACCCGACCCGCATTGTCCGCAGGTGTCCTTTTGATCCCTGGGCTCACACACACACACACACAGACACACAATAAATCAAACGACAACGCCGATGGACTAGGTGGTGTGGCTGAGGCGACAGGGGCACACAACCACAGATGTCCCGGTGTAAGGATCCGGTAATAAGGACGCCCAGACCCGGAAACCCGCCCCGCTTGTGTCAATCGGGGCTCCCTAATGGGGGTGTGCCGGCGCCGTGTCCTTGGAATGAAAAAAACTTGCCGAAAGTGCTAGAAACTGCTCGAAATCGCTCGAATGTGCTTTTGGCGACATACGGTCCATTCGCCCACCCCCAGACGGTGTCCCTCACAAGAGGGTGCGTGTGCATTGTATCACTTCCACTCCATCTCCGCCACCCTTCAAAGTGCCGAGTGCCGTTCCAAAAAGTCGAGCAGCGAGTCAGGGGCGACCACCGACGGCAACGACAAACAAATTGGAACACACTACATCACGGAACACGCCCGGCAGGTGGAGGAAAACCACCCACCACCCCCACCCAACCGAGGTCGATTCGAGCACAATTTGTCTTTCAGATTATTAATTTCATCACCATCACCGCAGACGGTCGGTCGGGCGCGGTAAGCCATCGGCACCACCGCAGAAGGGGGAGAGAGGCGCGTGGTGCTGGGAAGGAAGAGTGCTCGTGATTGCATAAAAACACCAGCACACGCATACACAGGAAAACACTATAATGGGCAGCGTGTTACGACAACCTGTCGTAGAGGCAAGCGTAGGAGAGCGCGTAAGAGCGCCCCCCCCCCCCCCCCCCCCCCCCCCCCCCCCCCCCCCGGGGAGGCCGATCCGAATCCCTAACGCGCTCTGTCGCCAGCGGAACTACTGCGCGCCGCGCCCATCTCCTCTCCTAACCTCCGCCAGTTCGCGCGAGGTGAATTGAATCATAATCATATTCCCCGCACACACACACACACACCCACCCACCCAGGCACACACACAGAGCCCGCTCGCAACCTTTGGTGTCGTCTCCTACACTTCCCCTCACCCCAGACCTTCCCGCGCCACCGCCACCGCCTGTGACATAGGGTCTTCCCTCGACACAATCTCGGCATTATGACATTATGTATGCAGCGCGGTTAACAGCGTGCTACAATAACGGTCACACACACACACACACACACACACCGACACGGGTGGTGATGTAACGGGAGCGATAGAAAGCAAGGAAAAAGATAGGCAGAGAGAGATAGAGGGAGAGAGGGAAATGATAATCTCGAGGAGGTCTCCGAGGACCCTCCGAGGCACGCGTTCCGGGCCCGAAAAAGGATTCTCTACCTTGTGGCCCCACGGCCACCCGGTTCTTCGATCACGAGCGCCCTCCTTCCGCCCCCCCTTCCCCGCCGCAAACCACATCCGACGGGGACGAGGGCCGCCTTCGTGGAAGAGTATTAAAATGCTTACACATTCACAAAACGTTTTATTACAATTTTAATAATGTTGTTAGAGGACGGCTGGGCGCCCCCTGTAGAGTGGACCACCCTCCCGCGCCCCACCCCATCCCATTCATCCCAGGCCGGCGTCGCTCCGTGCCTCCGTGTTGAGAAGGGGGCCACGGACCGGAGGCGTGCGCGCCTGCTTATCGTGTCCTTTGCTTTTGTCCCCTGCAATTTCCTGCCACCGACCCACCGGCATCCCTCCCGCGAGCATCGTGGCATCTTCCCGGGGACCGCATCCCGCTGCCGCCCCCCCCTCACACATTCTCCTACAGGAGCTGTTTTTCGTTGGTTTTTTTATCTGGCGCTTTCCTTCGCTTTTCTTTCTTCTTCCTTTCGAACCTGACCGGGCCGAGAAACCGGGTGGGCAGCAGGAGGAGCAGGAAATGAGAAGGAAAGCAGAGCATGGTGGGGGGGGGGGGGGGATTCTTATCGCGGATCTCGCCGCGTTGGCTCGCTGCCGCGTGGACTGTGTCGTCTTTCTGGGCCGCCTATTCCATGTTGCCCTGCGCTGCTTCGGTTATGCTTTCTGGTCGCCAGGCAGGATGTCGCCCCCAAGCCCCCCTCAGGGTACTGTAGCCCGCTCGCTACCACCCCCAACCAGCCGGCGCATCGCTTATTCAATCGCTCGCGCTAAACGCTCGCTGCTCGACTCGAATCATTAGCTCTCAGGCTCGCCCCACATGTGTGTGTGGTTGGATAGGTGGATTTTCACACACCTCCCCCTCCTCACCTTCCCGTCACTACGTTCGGTCCCTTCGGCGACCTGCTTGCCTCGATGACACAGCACACCCCCGCAGGACATTCGCCGAATGCTTAGTGGGCGAGTCGCGCGAAGTGCGAAGCAAATCAAACGCTTCGCCCAGCCCAGCCAACCCTCATTAGCCCCCCTCACGACCAACCCCCTCCACTGTGGAGTTGCCCGCCGTCTCGGGGATGCCAGCCAACCAGCCGAAATAGAAAAGCGATTACGACGCAGCTGCCGATCCGATCCCCGCTCCCTGCCTGCCCTTCGTCGTCTCCTCCAGCCACCCTCCAGGGCATCCAAGGAGTTCGCAGCGCGCGTGTCTTCAGCCTCGAAAGCTCGCACCTGCCTCCCAACCTTCCCCC
>NW_026453969.1:16014-18443 GCF_943734635.1 Anopheles cruzii
TTCGTCTCCTCCAGCCACCCTCCAGGGCATCCAAGGAGTTCGCAGCGCGCGTGTCTTCAGCCTCGAAAGCTCGCACCTGCCTCCCAACCTTCCCCCTCTTTTATTCCTAATACAGCACCCCGAGGGTGGGCGGTGGGTTAGGAATAAATCATTGACCCTCGACCCCCCCCCCCCCCCCTCCGCGGCCCACGGAGCCATGAAGATTTTGGCAGGTTTTTTGATGATGACATGGGTTATGACAGCCACACCTCCCATCCCCCCTCCGCGGTCCCCAGCCCAGTTTCTGTTCGAAATCCATGAAAGATTAATTTTTTCCGCCCACAGCCCAGCCTAGCCAGGCGTCCAACGGCGACTACAGCTGGTGGACTACCCCGCGGGCACTCTCCACCGGCTAGCCTGCCTGCCCGCCCGCCTGCCTGCCTGCCTGCCTGCTTAGCCGTCGGTCGGTCCGCGGTGTCCTGTGTCCTGAAGGTATGAATTAATTTTCTTTGCATCTATCTCCCCCCACCACCCACAATAGTGACCTCCCAGAGTAGGGTGTGGTGGGTGGTAGACCTGGAACACGGTGAGTGACACGGGGTGGACGAAGGAAGGAAGGCGGCAACTTACAGCAGCAGCAGCTGGTCGCTGGGCTTTGGTCGCCGGGAAATTTGTCACCACCCGGCGGGGCGCGGGCGAGCGGGGGGTGGTAGAGTGTGGGGGCCATGAAAATGAACTTAGTCTTGGCTGCTTGGCCCCCGCCATCGTCCTCCGTACCCCCCACCCCACCTGTCAGTTGGACAGTTTTCTGTCGCACGCGCGCGCGCGCGTTCGGGATTTGTTTTCCTAATTTTGTGGATTTGTTTCTCTTACTCCCCGTTCCACCCCCGTCCTGCTCGTCCCGGCTGACGGGGGAGGGAGTAGAGTAGCGTGTGGGAGTTAGTGAGGGTTCGTGTGGCGGCGGCGGCGGCGGCGGTGAGTGCGCCAACAAGTCGAAAGTCCAAAAACAATATGGCGGCGGCGACGGCGGTGGAATTAGCGTGAAACTTCGCGGAGTTCCTTCGCGGAGTTCCTTCGCGGTCTGCTTCGGTCGTGCGATCTTCCCCCGCGCTAGCCCCGCTCACCTGGGCGCTTCCACCCCTTCCGGCACTTGGCGGCGGCGGCGGCGGCGACGTGATAATGATGTTACTTTTAATTTTGTTTATTTAATTCGCCACCCGCCAAGATACGTGGCGGTGGTGAGATCGACCACCCTTTCCTCCACCCCCGCGGCTACCTCCTGCGCCCCAGGGGGCTAGCGGGGGACGAAACGTGCGCGTGCAAAAACAAGGGGAAATACAGGGTGACCCATCTAAGCTTCTTTCTTCCATTTGGTTACTAAAAACGGTTTAATATTTTTCGATGCATAAACATTTATTTGCAAGGTTGATTCACCAAATTTATGTATAAAATACAATTTTGTTAGCAGAATGTTGGGAAATATACGATACGATACGATATTTGAAAAGCGCATTTCATTTCAGCTTATTTCCGCCACGGTGGCTTTGTTAATAAGCAGAATGGTCGTTTTTGGAGTTCAGAAAACCCACACATCGTGCAAGAGAAGCCAATGCACTTGCCAACGAGTGACTGTTTGGTGCGGATTATGGCTGATTGGTGTTTCGGCGAGATTGAAGCTTGTTGTTTGTTTATTTTTATTTAAAAAAATTTATGAATCAATCTTACAAATAAATGTTCAAGCTTCGAAAAATATTAAACCATTTTTTAGTAACCAAATGGAAAAAAGAAGCTTAGATGGGCCACCCTGTAGATTGTAAAAAGTTCGCCGCCCACCCGCTCGCCACCCACCCGCTCGCCGCCCGGCATGATTTATCATTACCCCCGCTCTCTCTCTCTCTCTCTCTCTCCCACTGACCCGAATACCGCACCACCAGGCTCCCTCCAGGCTCTGGGGCGGGAAAATGAAATTATGAAAGACCGGATTTAACGGGTTGGGGCAGCTGCCGGCGGGCGCAATGTCGATGGCGAAGGAGGAGGAGGGGGTGGGGGCGTTGGATGAAAACATAAATACAGGGGTGCGGGTGGGGCGGGGAGGCTTCTTCACGAAATTGGCCGAGTTCCGCGAATGGCACGCGTGACTGGGAAAACCACGGACCGCCACCGTCCGTCCACCGTCACGACAAAATCACCCAGCCCTCCCCTCCACCCTCCGCTTCCGCATCCCTCTCTCCATCCTCGGCACGGCCGTTTTTTTGGCCGGACGTTTCTCGGACGGTACCATCCTCTCTCTCTCTCTCTTTCATCATCATTTCTCGATCTTCAAAGAAAGAAAGCACATTTTCGTGGGCTCCCGGAAACACCCCCCTCCGCCCCACCCCGGGCCCGCGGTATTCCATCCCGCGTCGTCACTGAGTTGCACCCCGCACCCCGTTGAGCTAATTTTAATCACG
>NW_026453970.1:0-5699 GCF_943734635.1 Anopheles cruzii
GTACGTCAAATTCAAATAGTAACGGCGATAGTATACAATATACCGAACAGACAGCTGTCTGGAATTATCCTCGTACCACTCACCTGATGGTAGCTATCGCAGGCTATGTCCCCGTTGGAGCCATCGGCTATTTTGTGAGGCTTCTCGTGCGTCAACCGATCCCAGATCGACTCGCCCTTACCATCCTCGTTCCATCCTCCCTCAATCTGGTACGAGGACGTAGCGACACCGAACCGAAAGTGTGCTGGAAACTGTCGGCCACCTTGGACCACTAGAATGACCGAAGCCCTAAAGGAGAAGAAAGCACACTCACCACTGTTTAGCATGCACTACGTTAACTGGCTGTCCCTCCCCAGTACTAATCGGCTACCCACACCAGGATCGTAGCGTAGATTTCTTTCATCCCTGCACTTTGGCCCGATCCGATCTGCATGTACCGACGACGCTCTTGCTCGACTCGACACTGCCCGGTTGGCTATGGTTTTATAGACATGGTCCTCTCTCACACTGCTCCAAAGACAGGCTTCAACGATGCTTATCAAACGCCTCAATCAAGCCCACGTACGCGCAGATGCGCTTAATATTCACATCAACAAGTCATCAATATTCAACAGACTGCACACTTGTACGCCACCGCGATAGGTTATCTAGTCCGAGTGGCAAGGCGTTGAGTTTTAATTTCAATAACACCAATGAGAAAATAAAAATTCATATCTCGACAATTGGGCTTCGGTTGCTGTAATACTTTCATGATTTTTTTTTATTGATGGCGTTTGTCAAGACGAACGACACGAATCTAGATCTAAGCCTATCTAGCCTATCTCACACACAGTGGACAAGCTCCCCCATTCGGGGCGGGGGAGCATTTATAAATAAATCTCTTACAGGTAGGACGGCAAAGGCGTATCGGGACTCCCGTTATCGGGGCGCGGTTGAGCATCAGCAGAGCAGGGCTTTGACTAGTGCAGCGATGGAGGCCACCAGCAGACAGATTACCGGCACCCGTATGCTCAGCCGCTCGCCACCGGATTGGTACGGCGACGGGGGCAGGATCATCACCTCTGGGCTCGGCCGGAAGCTCCAATCGATCTGATGCGTCCGGACAATGTTGGCGTACACTTTGGCCGACGCCTTCGGTGTGCGGGTTCGATTTGGGCTACTGAAGTCCACGTGATACAGTCCGAACTTTTCACTACCGAGACAGAGAGAGACACATTAGTATTGCGACATTGTTGCAGCCCACACTCGCGTGTCTCCGAGGGTCTCACTCACGTATAGCCCGCCTTCCACTCGTAGCTATCCATGAGGCTCCACGCGATGTACATTTCCACCTTGCAGCCATCCTCCAACGCATCGAGCACGGCCTCGAGGTACGAGTTGAAGTAATCGATACGGCCCAGATCATTAGTACCCCCACGATCGCTCACCCCGTTTTCGGTAACGTATACCACCGGGTTGCCGTACTCCCGACGGATCCAGTTCAGCAGCTTGGACATTCCGGACGGTACCACCTGCGAAAAGACGCGGGACCAAAGCGTGTTTGATAGATGCCGCGAACGGTGCGATAGAGTGCAACGATGGAATGCAACACGTTCAAGGCCAGGCACGAGAGTTGCAGACAATGCGTTACTGGCTCGCCACTAACGAACGGTCATCAATCTTCAACTGTGCGCGACGCCACGTCCATGGCCAACAACTGTCAAACGGTGACACATTGCCCGCTACTTACGTGCAACCAGACGGAGCCACTGGAGGGCCAGTCCGGATCGGCCGACTCCACCACGCCCATGTCGTGGTTGAACGACGGCACCGGGTAGTTGGCCGAATTGTTGCGATCATTCTTGCGCACCAAGATGCTGGTGTACGAGTTGATGCCGAAGAAGTCCGCCGTGCCCTTGATGCGCTCGATCTCGTCCGGCGTGAAGGTGGGAAGCCGCGACCTGACGAAGCCCTGCTGTCGGCTCATCGCCCCGATTCGATCGATCATCAGCTGCGGGTAGTTTCCGGTGGCCGAAAAGATGGGATGTCCGAACCAACCAAGCTGCAGGAATCAAGGGGCCGTTAGAAGCCGTTACAGTGATCGGTGAGAATGTAGCACGCAACTTACGTAAAATTGGGCCGCCATTTCTGACGCCGCACGATCCTCGTCCGAGTTGGAGGCCGGCTCCGGCCACGAGGTGTCGAGCGTGATCCCAATCTTGCCCTGCTGTTTGGGCTGGAAAATGCGTCGGTACATGTGTACCGTTTCGGCGTGCGCCTTCAGGAGATTGTGGCCGCACAGATATGAAGCGATGCCCGGGTAGTCGATGGCGGGCGCCATAAAGTCTACGCCGTAACCGTGTTCGCACACGTGCCACGGTTCGTTGATCGTCGTCCAGATCTTCACCCGATCGCCGAACTGCTCGAACGCCACCTTCGCGTAGTCCCGGAAGTACTCGATCAGCTCCGGGTTAGTCCAGCCACCGAGCTCCTGGAAGCGGTGTGGCAAGTCCCAGTGGTACAACGTCACCATCGGGGTGATGTTGTGCCGCAGCAGCTCGTCGATTAAGTTGCTGTAGTACCGGATTCCGACCTTGCTGACACTGTTCACGAACCCGGTCGGCATGATGCGTGGCCAGGACAGGGAGAACCGATAAACGTCCACACCCAGCTCGCGCACCATCTGGACATCTCTTCGCCACTGGCGGCCCAAAAAAGGGGAATAACAAGTTAGTACGCTCAAGACTCTACACTAACTTATAGATTCAATCCATGGATTGGAAATATTTTAATTGACCCAATGTCAACAATGGGCCGCATAAATCAATACACCACCCTGGAGCCCCGTTAATGAACGTTAATCACCGGGCGGCCACCCGGGGGGACATAGTTTGATTGAACTAATAATTGCACAAAACTGACGCACCGCGACTATCCCCGGGGCACTGTTATTAATCGACCAGACACTTACATTGTGATAGCTGTCCGAGCTGACGTCGCCACTGCTGCGGTCGGCAATTTTTTCCGGATGCTGGTGGGTCATACGGTCCCAGATCGATTCGCCTTTGCCACTCGCATTCCAGCCGCCCTCGATCTGGTACGCGGACGTACCCACACCGAACCGGAAATCGGACGGAAAGCGTCGCGCGAACCGTCCCTCGGTTGCCTCGGGCGCTAAGGTCAACGCGGCGAGCAGGGTCAGTCTGGTGGAAAGGAATTAAAAGATCAATAAATCACACAGCTCTGACACACAAAACTAACAAACCTACAAATGGACCCCCACGCAACCCACTTAGCAGCTGCCACCACCAGGTGGCGCTGCCGACAGGAGAATGCCGTCTAGTTCGAAGCACCTGCGCCCTAAACCAACAACCAATTACCCCGGTGCGTGGGGACAATTATTTCTGAGGTGCTACCACGCACCCCGGCCCCCGGCGTTGCATTCCGCACGGTTGGACCTACAGAGTGGCCCGCCAATTACTGCCTAAGCCGAATGGCTTGCGGCCGGACAACAGGATTTGCATTCGTGCGTGCGTAGGACAGAGTCGTAAAATCTGAAAACCAAATCAACCGGCTCCCGAGAGCTTGGGAAGGTCGCGAGGGGTATTGGGTTACCAGGTGCCATGTCGGAGGCCCACTCGAGCAGAGCAGGACCTCGAGGCGAGCCTCCTTGAGCGGCCGTTTCCAGCCGGTGATTGATTGTATTCAAATGGACGGATACGATCGGTGTTAACCGAAAACTGGTCGCGCAATATGCAAAGTTGGCTAGACCTAGGATCGGCGGACAGTAGCAGGTGCCGATAGCAGTCCCTTTCATCAGCTCGGGCACACTTCCTCCTAGTTGATGGATGGCTTATCGGTGGCAATAAAAGTGACAGATCATTTAGGCTTATCACTTGAGACGCTTCTCAGGTGATCATCAAGCTGGGCCTTCCTCAATACTGTCCTACTGTCTAATACTGTCAATTCCTTTGCCGATGTCACATCTCGATGTGGCTCAGTTAAAATGAACGAACAAATGTGATTAGTGCACAGACACAGAAGTTACACTACATCGGCGTAATAAACTCACGATCTTCAAATGAAACCCGTCGGCCGGCCGAGATTAACATCATACTTTTATGTAACAATTCCCTTCCATCACGAACTAAATGGCGCAATATATGCCAACAACACCATTACGCAACGGGAGACAGGGAAAGGGAGAGAAAAATTATGGCATCAATAATTAACGCCCGTACGGTGTTCCGGGACCGACACAAAAATTCATTACCAGGTCACACAGCCTGATGCACTAATTAACGGAAACTCGGTTTGTCCGCCAGGCCGAGGGCCAGGTGTTGGGTTGCAGTTCCGCGTAGCGATACGGATCGAGCGGCGCTTAAAACATATCGAATCCCTTCTGAAACCTCGTTCTGGTTATTCTGGTTGTGGAATGTGTGTGGAGAACTCGAAAAAACAACTCAACTTTTGGTTTTCTAGCAAAACACCGCCATAGGATGGGATTACAAAATTCGATTAAAGCGTATAAAAAGGGTTCTTCTTGTTTTTGCTCCATTTTGTATTTTAATACGCAGAAAAAACCGAAACAAGGCACAACCGAACGAGCAAACCAATAATCCGCTCATTCGATTGAAATTAACGTTGGACCGAGAACTGGACCGGCAATTGGCGTAATTTAAATCCGGAATCGAAACGAATCGATACCGAAAAAGATGCCACACCGTGCGAACGAAAATCGCTGGGCGGAATCGGAAGCCGGAGGACGCAACGCCAGAACCGGATGTTTTCGAACCGGATCCACCGGCTGACATCGATCGGCCGCTTTAAATTGGAGAACACATAAAATCCACCCCAAGGGTAGTTTTAATCCCACGCGAAGGCCCACGGTGCCGCAGCACAAAGGCTGCCCGGGGCGACTTATTAGTTGACTGCTTGTCTCGGTGATATGTGGGGTGACCAGTTATTAAACACCGATCAACACCTGATTCCATGGGCCACTCAAGAAGCGTTTAAAAGATTGATGTTACGCTCGCCTCGCATGTTGAACCACGGTTCCGTTCGGTACGGCAAGACTCCACCAATAACTCCACAGGAGCTCGCGTTAAAACCGTCTGTAATGGCGTATCTAGTGTCTGGTGCACTAAAAATTTCACGCATCAGCGCACAGGCGAACATAAACCAGTAAATGTGACACGGCATCGGCACTCATTGATAGTCTCGGTAGATCCGAGGCAAATTGCTTATCTCAAAGAGTGTTGGCCAGCCGGTTGTATACTAAGTTTATGAGAAGAGTTGTAAGAGGACACACTTCTGACAGGCGCATAGTTTATCGTGTCGTGGCTCCGGCTCCGAGAGGTCTTTGGTTCAACAAAGAAACTCATAACTATTCCACTCGGTCACGTCCTTGTCCCCGACAGACAGGCATCCATCGCGTAACGCGTGTCGTCCGGTGAGAATGCGGAGGCAACCCGTACTCTGGATGGTCTCTGGTTTAGTTACTACTATTTTAGAATAATTCTCTGTTTCTTTAAAGTTCATTTATACAGGGTGATCCACCTATGTTTTATGCAGGGTTTGGATTTTTGAAAAATTCTGGAAATTGAAAACATTTAGTAAAATCTTGTAAGACATGTACGAAATGGGACGCCATACGCTTGCAGAAAATGAGGAAATATTAAAAGCTTATTTCCAAAAAGGGGGAGTCTTCAACTAAAACT
>NW_026453970.1:6199-18416 GCF_943734635.1 Anopheles cruzii
ATGAGCTTAAATGAAGAGAGCTTTTCGTTCGTTTCGTAAATTTCGTATAGTTTTAGTTGAAGACTCCCCCTTTTTGGAAATAAGCTTTTCATATTTCCTCATTTTCTGCAAGCGTATGGCGTCCCATTTCGTACATGTCAAAGATTTTACTAAATGTTTTCAATTTCTAGATTTTTTCAAAAATCTGAACACTGCAAAAAACATAGGTGGATCACCCTGTAAAGGTGTGTTCTTAAATGAACTTTAAAGAAACAGAGAATTATTCTAAAATCCCAATTCTAAACCAGAGACCAGAGAGTACGGGTTGCCTCTGCATTCTCACCGGACGACACGCGTTACACGATGGATGCCTGTCTGTCGGGGACAAGGACGTGACCGAGTGGAATAGTTATGAGTTTGTTTGTTGAACCAAAGACCTCTCGCGGAGCCACGACACGATAAACTATGCGCCTGTCAGAAGTGTGTCCTCTTACAACTCTTCTCATAAACTTAGTATACAACCGGCTAGCCAACACTCTTTAAGATAAGCAATTTGCCTCGGATCAACCGAGACTATCAATGAGTGCCGATGCCGTGTCAGATTTGCTGGTTTATGTTCGCCTGTGCGCTGATGCGTGAGATTTTTAGTGCACCAGACACTAGATACGCCATTACAGACGGTTTTAACGCGAGCTCCTGTGGAGTTATTGGTGGCCGTACAGAACGGAACCGTGGTTCAACATGCGAGGCGAGCGTAACATCAATCTTTTAAACGCTTCTTGAGCGGCCCTTGGAATCAGGTGTTGATCGGTGTTTAATAACTGGTCACCCCACATATCACCGAGACAAGCAGTCAACTAATAAGTCGCCCCGGGGCAGCCTTTGTGCTGCGGCACCGTGGGCCTTCGCGTGGGATTAAAACTACCCTTGGGGTGGATTTTATGTGTTCTCCAATTTAAAGCGGCCGATCGATGTCAGCCGGTGGATCCGGTTCGAAGTCATCCGGTTCTGGCGTTGCGTCCACCGGCTTCCGATTCCGCCCAGCAATATTCGTTCGCACGGTGTGGCATCTTTTTGGATATCGATTCGTTTCGATTCCGGATTTAAATTACGCCAATTGCCGGTCCAGTTCTCGCAACGTTAATTTCAATCCAATGAGCGGATTATTGCTTTGTTCGTTCGGTTGTGCCTTGTTTCGGTTTTTTCTGCGTATTAAAATACAAAATGGAGCAAAAACAAGAAGAACCCTTTTTTACGCTTTAATCGAATTTTGTAATCCCATCCCACGGCGGTGTTTTGCTAGAAAACTAAAAGTTGAGTTGTTTTTTCGAGTTCTCCACACACATTCCACAACCAGAATAACCAGAACGAGATTTCAGAAGGGATTCGATATGTTTTAAGCGCCGCTCGATCCGTATCGCTACACGGAACTGCAACCCAGCACCTGGCCCTCGGTCTGGCGGACAAACCGAGTTTCCGTTAATTAGTGCATCAGGCTGTGTGACCTGGTAATAAATTTTTTGTCGGTCCCGGAACACCGGACGGGCGTTAATTATTGATGCCATAATTTTTCTCTCCCTTTCCCTGTCTCCCGTTGCGTAATGGTGTTATTGGCATATATTGCGCCATTTAGTTCGTGATGGAATGGAATTGTTACATAAAAGTATGATGTTAATCTCGCCCGGCACCGGATGCGGTGCGGATTTCATTTGAAGATCGTGAGTTTATTACGCCGATGTAGTGTAACTTCTGTGTCTGTGCACTAATCACATTTGATCGTTCATTTTAACAGACTTACATCTCGATGTGACATCGGTAAAGGAATTGACAGTATTAGACAGTAAGACAGTATTTAGGAAGGCATCAGGGCGCCCAGCTTGATGATCACCTGAGAAGCGTCTCAAGTGATAAGCCTAAATGATCTGTCACTTTTATTGCCACCGATAAGCCATCCATCAATTAGGAGGAAGTGTGGAAGGGACTGCTATCGGTACCTGCTACTGTCCGCCGATCCTTAGTCTAGCCAACTTTGCATATTGCACGACCAGTTTTCGGTTAACACCGATCGTATCCGTCCATTTGAATACAATCAATCACCGGCTGGAAACGGCCGCTCAAGGAGGCTCGCCTCGAGGTCCTGCTCTGCTCGAGTGGGCCTCCGACATGGCACCTGGTAACCCAATACCCCTCGCGACCTCCTCAAGCTCTCGGGAGCCGGTTGATTTGGTTTTCAGATTTTACGACTCTGTCCTACGCACGCAACACACATGAATGCAAATCCTGTTGTCCGGCCGCAAGCCATTCGGCTTAGGCAGTAATTGGCGGGCCACTCTGTAAGCCCCCCGTGCGGAATGCAACGCCGGGGGCCGGGGTGCGTGGTAGCACCTCAGAAATAATTGTCCCCACGCACCGGGGTAATTGGTTGTTGGTTTAGGGCGCAGGTGCTTCGAGCTTGACGGCATTCTCCTGTCGGCAGCGCCACCTGGTGGTGGTGGCAACTGCTAAGTGGGTTGCGTGGGGGTCCATTTGTAGGTTTGTTGGTTTTGTGTGTCAGAGCTGTGTGATTTATTGATCTTTTAATTCCTTTCCACCAGACTGACCCTGCTCGCCGTGTTGACCTTAGCGCCCGAGGCAACCGAGGGACGGTTCGCGCGGCGTTTTCCGTCCGATTTCCGGTTCGGTGTGGGCACGTCCGCGTACCAGATCGAGGGCGGCTGGAATGCGAGTGGCAAAGGCGAATCGATCTGGGACCGTATGACCCACCAGCATCCGGAAAAAATTGCCGACCGCAGCAGTGGCGACGTCAGCTCGGACAGCTATCACAATGTAAGTGTCTGGTCGATTAATAACAGTGCCCCGGGGATAGTCGCGTCGGTGCGTCAGTTTTGTGCAATTATTAGTTCAATCAAACTATGTCCCCCCGGGTGGCCGCCCGGTGATTAACGTTCATTAACGGGGCTCCAGGGTGGTGTATTGATTTATGCGGCCCATTGTTGACATTGGGTCAATTAAAATATTTCCAATCCGTGGATTGAATCTATAAGTTAGTGTAGAGTCTTGAGCGTACTAACTTGTTATTCCCCGCTTCTGGGCCGCTAGTGGCGAAGAGATGTCCAGATGGTGCGCGAGCTGGGTGTGGACGTTTATCGGTTCTCCCTGTCCTGGCCACGCATCATGCCGACCGGGTTCGTGAACAGTGTCAGCAAGGCCGGAATCCGGTACTACAGCAACTTAATCGACGAGCTGCTGCGGCACAACATCACCCCGATGGTGACGCTGTACCACTGGGACTTGCCACACCGCTTCCAGGAGCTCGGTGGCTGGACTAACCCGGAGCTGATCGAGTACTTCCGGGACTACGCGAAGGTGGCGTTCGAGCAGTTCGGCGATCGTGTGAAGATCTGGACGACAATCAACGAACCGTGGCACGTGTGTGAGCACGGTTACGGGGTAGACTTTATGGCGCCCGCCATCGACTATCCGGGAATCGCTTCGTATCTGTGTGGCCACAACCTCCTAAAGGCGCACGCCGAAACGGTGCACATGTACCGACGCATTTTCCAGCCCAAGCAGCAGGGCAAGATTGGGATCACACTCGACACCTCGTGGCCGGAGCCGGCCTCCAACTCGGACGAGGATCGTGCGGCGTCAGAAATGGCGGCCCAATTTTACGTAAGTTGCGTGCTACATTCTCACCGATCACTGTAACGGCTCCTAACGGCCCCTTGATTCCTGCAGCTTGGTTGGTTCGGACATCCCATCTTTTCGGCCACCGGAAACTACCCGCAGCTGATGATCGATCGGATCGGCGCGATGAGCCGGCAGCAGGGCTTCGTCAGGTCGCGGCTTCCCACCTTCACGCCGGACGAGATCGAGCGCATCAAGGGCACGGCGGACTTCTTCGGCATCAACTCGTACACCAGCATTTTGGTGCGTAAGAACGATCGCAACAATTCGGCCAACTACCCGGTGCCGTCGTTTAACCACGACATGGGCGTGGTGGAGTCGGCCGATCCGGACTGGCCCTCCAGTGGCTCCGTTTGGTTGCACGTAAGTAGCGAGCAATGTGTCACCGTTTGACAGTTGTTGGCCATGGACGTCGCGTCGCGCACAGTTGAAGATTGATGACTGTTCGTTAGTGGCGAGCCAGTAACGCATTGTCTGCAACTCTCGTGCCTGGCCTTGAACGCGTTGCACTCTATCGTTGCACTCTATCGCACCGTTCGCGGCATCTATCAAACACGCTTTGGTCCTGCGTCTTTTCGCAGGTGGTACCGTCCGGAATGTCCAAGCTGCTGAACTGGATCCGTCGGGAGTACGGCAACCCGGTGGTATACGTTACCGAAAACGGGGTGAGCGATCGTGGGGGTACTAATGATCTGGGCCGTATCGATTACTTCAACTCGTACCTCGAGGCCGTGCTCGATGCGTTGGAGGATGGCTGCAAGGTGGAAATGTACATCGCGTGGAGCCTCATGGATAGCTACGAGTGGAAGGCGGGCTATACGTGAGTGAGACCCTCAGGGACACGCGAGTGTGGGCTGCAACAATGTCGCAATACTAATGTGGCTCTCTCTGTCTCGCTAGTGAAAAGTTCGGACTGTATCACGTCGACTTCAGTAGCCCAAATCGAACCCGTACACCGAAGGCGTCGGCCAAAGTGTACGCCAACATCGTCCGGACGCATCAGATCGATTGGAGCTTCCGGCCGAGCCCGGAAGTGATGATCCTGCCCCCGTCGCCGTACCAGTCCGGCGGCGAGCGGCTGAGCATACGGGTGCCGGTAATCTGTCTGCTGGTGGCCTCCATCGCTGCACTAGTCAAAGCCCTGCTCTGCTGATGCTCAACCGCGCCCCGATAACGGGAGTTTCGATACGCCTTTGTCGTCCTACCTGTAAGAGATTTATTTATAAACGCTCCTCCGCCCCGAATGGGGGAGCTTGTCCACTGTGTGTGAGATAGGCTAGATAGGCTTAGATCTAGATTCGTGTCGTTCGTCTTGACAAACGCCATCAATAAAAAAAACATGAAAGTATTACAGCAACCGAAGCCCAATTGTCGAGATATGAATTTTTATTTTCTCTTTCTCGTTGGTGTTATTAAAATTAAAACTCAACGCCTTGCCACTCGGACTAGATAACCTATCGCGGTGGCGTACGAGTGTGCAGTCTGTTGAATATTGATGACTTGTTGATGTGAATATTAAGCGCATCTGCGCGTACGCGGGTTTGATTGAGGCGTTTGATAAGCATCGTTGAAGCCTGTCTTCGGAGCAGTGTGAGAGAGGACCCTGTCTATAAAACCATAGCCAACCGGGCAGTGTGGAGTCGAGCAAGAGCGTCGTCGGTACATGCAGATCGGATCGGGCTAAGGCGCAGCGATGAAAGAAATCTACGCTACGATCCTGGTGTGGGTAGCCGATTAGTACTGGGGAGGGACAGCCAGTTAACGGAGTGCATGCTAAACAGTGGTGAGTCTGCTTTCTTCTCCTCTAGGGCTTCGGTCATTCTAGTGGCCCAGGGTGGCCGACAGTTTCCAGCACACTTTCGGTTCGGTGTCGCTACGTCCTCGTACCAGATCGAGGGAGGATGGAACGAGGATGGTAAGGGTGAGTCGATCTGGGATCGGTTGACGCACGAGAAGCCTCACAAAATAGCCGATGGCTCCAATGGAGACATAGCCTGCGATAGCTACCATCAGGTGAGTGGTACGAGGACAATTCCAGACAGCTGTCTTTGACTGGCGGACGGATTCCTTCAACAGTGGCAACGTGATGTGGAGATGGTTCGCGAACTGGGAGTGGACTACTATCGCTTCTCACTCGCCTGGAGCCGTATCATGCCAACCGGAATGAGCAACAACGTTAACGAAAAGGGCATCGAGTACTACAACCATCTCATCAACGGGCTGCTGGCCTATAACATTACGCCGATGGTGACCCTGTACCATTGGGATCTGCCAGAGCGGCTACAAGAGATGGGCGGCTGGACCAATCGGGAGATTATCGAGTACTTCCGGGAGTATGCAATGGTTGCCTTCGCTCGGTTTGGCGATCGAGTCAAGTTTTGGACAACGTTCAACGAACCGAAGCAGACTTGCAAGGAGTCGTACGAACAGGATGCTATGGCTCCGGGGTATGAGTTCCCCGGGGTGTACAGCTACCTCTGTTCGCATCATGTGCTGCTTGCGCATGCCGATGCTGTTGAAGTGTATAGAAAGAATTTCCAGGGCCCTCAAAGCGGTATGTACACTGCGCCAATGTGATTGTGCTTCAATATGGCTGCCTTTCATAACATCACGGAATTTTTGTTCGTAGGAGTCATCGGAATGGTTGTTGACTCTTCGTGGAGCGAACCCAACACGCCAGCGGATGAGGAAGCCTCCGAACGATCCATGCAGTTTACTGTGAGTACCAAAGAACGCTTCAAAGGAAAATGTTGAGTAATGAGCCACATTCTACAGCTTGGAATCTACATGCATCCGATTTACCACGGGAACTACCCGGCGGTGATGATCGAGCGCATCGGGAACCTGAGCGCCCGCCAAGGCTTCCACAAGTCGCGTCTGCCCTCGTTCACGCCGGAAGAAATCGCAAAAGTGAAAGGATCGTCCGACTACTTCGGATTCAATGCGTACACCACGCGGCTGGTGTGGCAAAATGGAGATGCCAATCCGGGCCACTTTGGTGAACCTTCTTTCGATCACGATCGCGATGTGTATGATTACATTGACCCCGCTTGGCCGTCGACTGCTTCGCCGTGGCTCAAGGTGTATCCCCGAGGGATGTACAGCGTGCTGCGATGGATACGGCGCGAGTACAACAATCCACCGGTCTTTATCACCGAGAACGGCGTCAGCGATCGGGACGGTACCCGAGATTTACAGCGAGTGGAGTACTTCAACTCATATCTGGAGGCCGTCCTCGATGCGATCGATGATGGGTGTGACGTGCGAGGTTATACTGCGTGGTCGCTTATGGATAACTTCGAGTGGCGCGCTGGCTACTCGCAACGGTTTGGACTCTACTATGTGGACTTCAAGGATCCAGCTCGACCGCGGTACGCCAAAATGTCGGCCAAAGTTTACGCGAACATTGTCCGAACCCGCTCCGTCGATCCAGACTATCTCCCGGAACCGGACGTTCTGATTCCTGACGGGGAGTGATGTTTGGTGTTGACAGTAGAAACAGAATAAGATGTCAAAAGGAAAATAAATTGCCATATTATCTTATATTAAAATTCCTCATAATGTACTTTATTGGTTGACATAGGTACATGGCAGCTAGGTGTCTGCAGTCTGCAGTGAGCATCATCGCGACACAAGTAGGGTAATCCAGTCTGAGGAGCATCGACGAATCTTAGAGTAGCGCCCCGGCCGCCTTGTGGAGATTTCGCTCGGGGACTTAGGTTGAACGCTTGCCAGCCTCTCGAGTCTTGTTGATCCGTGAAGTGCTTTCTGGAACAAGAATTAATTCCGTCTCTAAGCCAATACCAACCATCAAAGTAGCTCGCATCCTTATGGACTGCTACGGTGACTACACAGAATGGTCCATCAGCAGTATAGACCAAACCATATTTCAGTTCGTTCCATCGAAATCCAGCACATAAGCTGCGTAACGGTCTCAGAAGAACCGATTTATAGACCGAAATCGGAATCTTTTACTTTCAAGCAAACTTCAACCACTACCAATACATCCAGATAAGGACCAGCATAGCCTCTATAATCTCAATAACACAAACAGTCGAGTCTTGTCCGTCGAGAGAAAAGGATCAGCATCCCTCAATTAACTCCGTAGACCGCGAAGCGTAACTATGGCTACAACTTTTTCAGGCCCTACTTTGACGGATTTGTGTTAATGATCATTCATGAAATGAAAACAGATCGATCTAAGATCTATGGTAGTTACTATCAGCTGTGGTTGGGTGCCTTTATCTCCTAAGTCTGGACTTCAATGTGTAAAGTGAAATAGGTTAGTAAAAAATAGTGAAATAATGAAATCCCCGGAATTGGTGCCTCTAAGTTGAGGTCCAAAACGAACGGCATCACAAACATGGAACTTCAGCACAAGGACGAGTAGTAGCGCGCACGCTGATGCGTTATTTTATCTATTCAGGCCATTTGTTGGTGGTTGTATTGGTGTTATTGAAATTAAAAATTAACGCCTTGCCACTCGGACTAGATAACCTATCGCGGAGGCGAACGAGTGTGCGGTCGGGTAAATATTGATGGGCCTCCATGTGGTTGCTCTCGCTTGATTGAAGCGTTTGATAAGCATTGTTGAAGAACGTCTTTGGAGCGGAACATATGAGCATGTCTGAGAGCGGAACATGTGTATAAAACCATAACCAAGCGGGGAGTGCTGAATCGAGCAAGTGCGTCGGTTTCACGCAGATCGTATCGGGCTTCGGAGCAGTGATGAAAGAAATCTACGCTACGATCGTGATCTTCGTGTGGGTAACCGATTAGTACTGGAGAGGGACAGCCAGTTAACGGAGTGCGTACTAAATAGTGATGAGTCTGCTTTGTTCTCCTCTAGGGCTGCGATCATTCTAGTGGCCGAGGGCCTCCGAAAGTTTCCAGCACACTTTCGGTTCGGTGTCGCTACATCCTCGTACCAAATCGAGGGAGGATGGAACGAGGATGGTAAGGGCGAGTCGATCTGGGATCGGTTGACGCACGAGAAGCCTCACAAAATAGCCGATGGCTCGAACGGGGACATAGCCTGCGATAGCTACCATCAGGTGAGTGGTACGAGGATAATTCCAGACAGCTGACTTTGACTGGCCGAATTCCTTCAACAGTGGCAACGCGATGTGGAGATGGTCCGCGAACTGGGAGTGGACTACTATCGCTTCTCACTCGCCTGGAGCCGCATCATGCCAACTGGAATGAGTAACAACGTTAACGAAAAGGGCATCGACTACTACAACCATCTCATCAACGGACTGCTGGCCTATAACATTACGCCGATGGTGACCCTGTACCATTGGGATTTGCCACAGCGCCTGCAAGAGATGGGCGGCTGGACCAATCGGGAGATTGTCGAGTACTTCCGGGAGTACGCAAGGGTTGCCTTTAGTCGGTTTGGCGATCGAGTCAAATTTTGGGCAACGTTTAACCAGCCGACGCAGTCGTGCAAGGAGTCATACGAGCTGGATGCTATGGCTCCCGGCTATGACTTCCCGGGGGTGTATAGTTACCTATGTTCGCATCACGTGCTGCTGGCACATGCCGATGCTGTTGAAGTTTACAGAAAACATTTTCAGGGCGATCAAAATGGTGCTTATACTGCTCTCGTCTCCTAAGACTCTCTTCCATAACTCCACGAAACATTTTGATTTTAGGAGTGATCGGAATGGTAGCCAATTCTCATTGGAACGAACCTAACACGCCAGCGGATGAGGAAGCCTCCGAACGTGCTATGCAATTTAATGTGAGTGTGATATCCTTCTACTTTATTATTATTCACTTCGCCGCTCCCGCAGCTCTCGGACACAACCGTTCACGTCTATGCCCATCGTCAGACTGACTGCGCTCACCAATTCACACATACAACTGTCCGTTCTTATTCGTATATGCCACATCCTCCCCTTGCACACACAGAGCACGACGTATACACTACCGCAACAATTCACGTCTCTATCAATCTATTCGGTTTTCTTAATCTGTCTTGTTCCTACCCCAACCTTTGATGCTATCTCCCCTCTGATTGTCAAGTTCTACTCTGCTCCTACCTCTCTACCCTTCACCTCCTCTCTTTCCACAAACCTTTGAAACATTTTATATTTCTGACTCTCCCTCCCCCGGACTCCAAGCCACGCATTGTTACCCTACCGGCTCCTTCCATCAATATAACCTCATGTACCCCTTTCTCATATAGAGGATCCAGCTTCTCTCTCTTTCTCTGCATCACCAGCTATTCACCTATTCCTATTCTATCACCTATTCCCAAATCCATAGGTTTGGCACTTCTTCTTTTATACTCCCTTTCGTTACGTGTCACTTTAGCCACCCTATCTCTGTCCCTCAACTCTCCATCTTACCTTTTCAAAAGGCCACACCCATCCTCTTATTCCTTCCGGCCATTCACCTTCTCTACCCAGCCGTTCTATTACTTCTATTACTAAACGTGCCGTTTCATTTCTATTCAACTCCTCCTTAATTTGCTTTATTGTTAGAGCAAACCTTTGCCTACCAATCAGTTCCGTATCCGCCTCTACACTAAACAACTCATGGGGCTCTAACTCGCTCCCAAACTGCGGATCATCGCAATGCTCAATCAGTCTAGACGGTGCATCTGCAATATTTTTCGAAACCCGCAACATGCTCACACACGAAATCAAAATGCTGAATTCTCAAAAACCACCCCTCTGCTCTAGACATGATACGCTTTCCTACATCTTTAATCTTTCCTTTTTTAACATAAACATAAGCGCCTCACCATCTGACTTGAGTAAGAATCTTCTGCCTATCAAGTAAAATGCAAATCT
The DNA here is from genome assembly GCF_943734635.1 of Anopheles cruzii. Taxonomy (NCBI): domain Eukaryota; kingdom Metazoa; phylum Arthropoda; class Insecta; order Diptera; family Culicidae; genus Anopheles; species Anopheles cruzii. The sequence continues at coordinate 16,669 of NW_026453970.1, forward strand.
TTCCATTGCCCATACTATGGCTAACGCCTCCCTATGCAACTGTGGACATCGCCTCTCTTTCTTCAGCCTGCCCGCACTTCCCTATCCTTTCAGCTGCTCCTCCGGATTTGGCGTCCAATATCGCACGCACGCCGCTGAGCCCTCTCTGATGTTCCACCACGCTCCTTCCGTCACCGTGTTTACCGACGTTCCCGTGTCCAGCAAAAATATGATGCTTTCGGCTACAATTCTGCCCTCCACCATACGTGGTCGTCCGCCTGCCTCTATATTCGCTTCACCAACGGTTCTCCTTCCTGAAAGACATGAATTTAACCAAAACAAATCAGCAAAAATAAACAACTTATAAGCACCAGTAGCGTCATATCTCCTACTCCTCTCCAATACCAACTCTGTTACTATCCGCCTGCTTTACGGGGCCTCCCCCTTGGTTACTTCGTTCTGCCACTTGCGAGGTCCACTCCTGTTGCACTTTCTCGCGAAGTGCCCCTTCATTCCGCAGCTAAAGCATCTTGCCATAAATGCCTTGCATTCGCGAGCCCCGTGCGCAAGTCCACACTTAAAACAGCTCCTCTTTGGTCCTGTACTTCGCATCGGTCCATTTCCCCTAAACGGAGGCTCTCGCCCTCCAACACCCGTCTCTCTCTTCACTGCATTCACTTCCAGCTCTCTCTGCTGGCCACTCTCCGCTCCAACTGCCTTTGCACTCATGCTGTTAGCTTCCTGCTTCTCCCGCCTTACCGCATCCAGTCTCTCCCCCATCTTGACAATCTTTTGTACATTGTCCTCTAACATTCCTGCCATCACATCTAGCTTCTCTGCTATTGTTGGCACCGACCGCCGCAACAAAGCCTGCCTGATTTCCTCATTCCTTTGTTCCTCTCCCATTTCACAGAATCGTACTTGCTTCTCTAACCTCAACACCCAGTCACTAAATGCTTCATTCGCCTGCATTGTCATTTCCCTCAGCTTAATTCTTTCTCTCGACACGTCACACATGCCACCGAAATAATTATCCAGAGCCTGCATCGTTCCCTCATAGCTACCATCCTTATCCTCTTTAGCTTCAATTACCGACAGCAGGTAACTTCCCCCAAATATCTTCAACGCACTTAATTTGCTCCTTTGCGATGTAACGCCTTTACATTCGACAATTCTTTCAAACGCTTGTTTGACACGTAACCACTCCGCCTTTCTTTCCTGAATCGGCAGCCCCTCGGCAAACGGTTGGATGGGCCACGGTCCCATCAAAATGTTCTTTTCTTTCTTTGCTCTCACTCGCTGTCCTTCCTCTACTACATCACTCACTACCCATTGTCCACTCATTTTTGTATTCTTTGCTTCACTCCTAAATTTCACAACCTTCTCCGTCAAGCGATCACAACAGAATGTCCAACGTCGATGCTCCAGCGTGTGCTCCACGCTGCCTACCACCGCTGTTCTTGTCGACCTGTACCAACACATGGAACTCCCATCGCCGCCAACGCGTTCGGCTTGCTCGCTAATTCTCTCGCTCTCGATACCACTACCAACCCACCGATACATACCATCGCTGCTCTGCATTCGCGCATTGTCTGCTTCCATCTGCGCCGCCCGTCTCCTCCTTTTTCTCTTTATTCGCTCTTCATATATGCGCACGCTATACCGGACTAAGTCCGTTCTGGCGTGTAGCACTTCGCACATACTTGAACTACTGGCGATCTATGAGGGCTCGCGCACTAGGCGGGCATAAAGCGTTCTAAGTGTTTGCT
>NW_026453971.1:0-18412 GCF_943734635.1 Anopheles cruzii
CTACCCCTCAACCGGATGATGCTCGTTGGCGGTGACAACGGAACCGTTACCCTACTGTGTTAATGACAAAATTGCCACGGTCCGCATATCCCTGGTATCATCCCTCCCGTGGTCAACGCAACATTCCTCTGTACACTGCTCGGAAGGATTGCGATTCCACCCGAAGCGCAATCGAGAATCGGCAATTATCGAATTACTTTAGGCGTTAGAATGTGTAACGGAAATAGCTTGTTTTTGGTAGTGATATTAACGATATTATACAACGTTTGTGTTCCCCGGTGTGCGAGTAGCGGTACGTGTGCTACGTTGGAAATACTTTTCCAATAAAGCAAGTAGGTTTGTAATGCTTTCGAATGTTTTTGTGTTTCTGTTTCTGTCCGAAACTGCGTTGCACCGGAAAATTGCAGCCAAGTATTTGGCAAGCACTGATAATTTTTGGGTCGTATCATGCAGTATTATTTATTATTATTCAAGCTTTGCAAGCCGGATTCCGTACAACATTGCACGCCACATTTTGTGCAAGTTTTTCAAAGTAAATATGGCATGGAGTATTGTATACAACATTGTATTCAAATTTTGGAAATCTAACGTTGCATTCAATGTTGCGTGCAACATTGCATGCAAGTAACTTATGCTACCTACTAGTCGCTCCTGCTCCCCTGATCAAATTTCGGATATTTCAGATTTCGGATCATATTTTCGTATGTTCCGCTATTTCTCCAAAACTACTGAACCAAGCCGCGTCAAATTTTGCACAGTGCAGTTTTGTGACACCGGACAGTTCGACCCTCCCACACTTCCGGGGAGGGGGGCCTCCCATACAAACGTAACAGAAACTTCAGGATAATTCGGGTTGTACTCGAACAACCAAATTCTGCTGGTGGCAGGTTTTGGGGAAGGGAAATGGTTTTCTGGGTCGTCTGGCCGGGACGGCGAAGTTTTGAGGAATTTTTGGAGCTGATTTTTCCGATTATAAAAATCACCACATACTGGCAGCGTGTTACGGAAATCGCCCAAGACACGGGCATGGCCAATAAGTGGTGCAGCATGCAAAACCTCTGCGTGATGATCTCCTGCGAGGTGAGCGCCCGCTGCCGGTTCCCATATCCCAGCTATAATTTGATGGATCTTGTTCTCAAATACCATTCTTTAAGAGCTTAGCTTTTGATTATAAAGAATCAATTAGACAAAAACCTCTGCTGGATTATGTGACTTTTAGTTTTAAGATTCCTTCGGAAGCTCTTCTGCCAGCACTATTGGCGTGATTTGCTTGGAGTGCAGAGACCAAAGCCTGCGCAAGCCACTAATTCTCTCCAGCAATGCCAAGAAGGGGACACGCTATCCCCGTGCGAGCCAAACCAGGTTCGTAAAACTCGGGACGTTACTTTGAACAAACAGATTTTCCTTGCACATAAAACCTTATGGCCAGCACGAAGTACCGGGAAACATGATAACGAAGATGCCTAAAATCGTCCTACTCTCCAGAAGAACGCATGTATTAAATACATCCTGTTATAATACATAAATCATTCATAAAACATTTATAAATCAACTCTGCGTTCCACAGGAACCGCTTAACTATATAACTTCATGCGCTGTCCACGGGCGTACGCGTAATCGGCGTTGCAACATCATCAAGCCTAGCGCTACACATTGACGGCACACCATTCGGCACACGACAATCATCGCGGGCGACCATGGCGGCCACAGTGGAATTCGAAACTCGTTAAAAATTTTGATTGCAACGCGCCGTACCAGGGTGGCAAGCGCGGTGATGGCCAAAACGGGAAGCACCAGTTCGCGTTCTGTTCGCGTTCCGCACATCGACATACGGCACGCAAACTGACGCGTCGTGGCATCGAGTCGAAATGCGCCAAATGTGGGCTCTTCGCTAGAAAGCATCCTTTCCGCGGTGCAGCATCTGGTTCGGTTTTTATGCAAAGCGATTGAGTTTCTAAATTCATTGCACGACTTACATTTCACGAGAATGAAAATGTAATTTTGTGTCAGTATTCGATACTCTTTAACCTATCGACACCACTGTGGTTTGCTATTTACACTTAAATTTACACTTAAATATTTTAATACATTACGTAAGCATTACGAGTATCGGAGCGAGTGGTGAATTGAAATTAAATGGTTACAAATTTTTTTGTAATTATTTAATACACTTCCATGAACTGTTTCTAACTGATGTTTGAAATAATTAACTTTTTATTTAAGAAAGCTTACAAAATGTAACAAACCAAAACAAAACACAGACAACAACATTATCTACATTCGTCGAACATTGCATACATTTGTACGTAACAGTGAATAGTTTATCCTGATCTTTGGTGACCAGAAACATAACATAACATAGCATAACATATTACTTAATTGTTAGACAAATTGTTTTATAATTAACTGTGCTTATGGTCATGTTCTAGCTGTACACAAATTCATCAGCTTTTGATTCTAGTCAAATGGTCAAATGCTGAAACCAACGTTCCGATGCCAAACTTAGGGATAATGTGCGATGCCCAATATAAATGAAGTAGATTTAAAAGTATTTTTCTTATGATTTATTTATTTACGTCCTTCAACTTTTACTTTTACTCATAGTATTATTCGCGAAACTCGCGTTTGTGACTCTTCGTTGCGACACTTCCTAAAACAACTAGCTTAGATGTCAATCGTCAAGAAAGTAAATGTTAAGAGACATTATCTGACCTCTTCATGTAGTAATGTGTCCGAATAGTTTTCGGGAGCCATTGCCACATGTTATTTCGTTCAATATGTGATATTTAACATGTTTGCAATATGATATTCTTCCCTCGTTTATCTTCAAGAACAAAGTACTGTATAAAACTGCAATACAATAAAAATGTTGAGAAAAGTTAGCGAAACAGCAAAACATTAAGTTTCCTCCGTTGTTGACCCAACTTTATGTGCAATAGAGCCCGGAACTTTTTCTAAAGTTTCTGCCCGAGTCAAGAGCACCCGATTCCGATCCCACGAATCGCTGAACCGGTTCCGAAGAACCTTTACTGAGATTTGTGTCGATCGAAATCGCAACCGCCACTCGAACACGCGTAACACGTTTGTTGCCGCGATCAAACCGGGAAGCAGCGCCAAAAGGAGCGCGTAAACCGCGGCGGCCGCGTCTAGCGTTGTTGCCGTCATCGCTCGCGTCACGATTACCGCTGCTCCTGCTGCCGATGCTGCGGCCCGCACCGTGTGGGGAAGAAAAAATCACATGTTTTCCCGGACATCTCTCACTACAAATGCACCACGACCGACGGTCACACCGGCACAACACCGGGGTGCGGTGAAGTCGCTGTGCCAAACACACGTCTGACGTCAGACGTTCACGCGCGCACCTCCCCTGTGCGGCGGCCGCGTAAAGACCGCGCTACCCGCAGCTTCCCAGTCAGCGCTCCTGCAGCCCTGGTCGGCGATGTTCCTAACTCTCTCTCTCAATTTCTTTTATATTGTCGTCGTCGGCGCCAGGATGCACGCCGCGGATGGCCACATACGCGTGGGCTCGATCGGCGAATCTGTTGGAAGTGTGTAGTGTTGGAAGCAGATTTCAGCGAAGTTCCTTCCAGGGCCGCCAGCGAATCGATTGGCCACGCCAAGAATTGTGGCGCTGGCTGCTGAAATTCTCTCTCGCAAGCACCGGTAGTTCGATTAGAACTTTCCACATCCTCGCGCTTCGCCGATCCTGCGTGTCTGGTCGCCGGGCGGAGTCACCAGTGACTGTCACGCCGGTAACGGGCGCCTGAGAACTATTTCCACGGTGCTTTGACGGATTATTTAACCCGATTATTCAAACCAGAGTGATCGTTTTTAACTTATTTTAAGCATCACACAGATTACTGGGGCTATCGATTCTAAGTTATTGTGATGTACTATCTGCACTTTTAACAACGAGAGATTATTTAACGGTAAAACTATTATCGATTTGTTGCTGAATGTATTGCATTCGAACTTATAAAAACCAATTGTTATAAGACTTTATAAACGGTGGACAACCAATACCTGTATTATACAGGACTATCCATTTCGTATTTTTGAAGTCACAGGACTGGAACTTTATAATTTTAGAATATATCTGTCACCCCAAGTGGAAAACTTTTAGTTGAATGTCTGCCATTTTCTGAAATGAACCGTTTAACAACAAAACAACGTGTGAAAATTATTAAAACACCGTCACAAAAGTGTCGACTACTTTGCTCGTCGAGTGACAAGGCTGGAGCAACTTTGGAGCCTTTGTAAAAGTAACATTCGTCAAGTTATGGCTGAGGTAACACTCCCAAAATGAGCAAAAAAGTAACTTTAAAATAATCTTATCAGAATCGAACGTTGCCATAGATCCCGAGGCAACCTTCTTAAATATTTCATTAAAAACTCAATTTTGCATGTGTCATTTTGAGGTTCGTTTTTTTAAATAAAAAATTAATAACGCTGTAGTTAAATAAAGTCATCGAAATTATTCAAAAAAAACCAAACGGACCGGACCTTCGGCGATATAAGAAAAGCTTCTCGTGCCGCTCTAGGGGCCACCCGACCCGCAGCAAATCCCGACCGATGCGAGGCGCAACGGCAAGGGGTTCGCACGCGCGCCACCTACTGCGCCGCCTGGTCGCCGAGTAGATTCTGATTAAGTTCAGTTCAAACCAGCTTCGGGCTGCTAGAGCCGCCCGGGGATTGTTGCTGCTACTGCTGTCGGAGACCAGCGACGATAAAGTTGCCAGCTTAGCCCGGACACCGCCGCCGCCCGTAGAGATGCTGCGGACGGACCGTTGCCGCGGCGTAAATCCGGCTGGGGAATTAATCTCGCTGCCCGAAATCCGCCGCTAAGCGAGCGAGCAGTTTGTGTGCGTGTGTGTGTGTGCGTCGGGTCGCGTCTAACGCGTTTCCCCGCCTGGCCGGCGTTAGATGATGATGATGCGGCCCCCGGAGCAGCAGCGAAGGCGAGCGCTTAGCCAGCACACGATCCGACCATCTAATGCACTGACTAGCATCGAAGGCCGCCGAGGAGGCAGCCAGCTCTGTGGCTCTGTGTGTCTAGTCGCATCTCGTGGTGGTCGTCGTGTTTTTCTAGTGCGCGTGTGTTGCCGGCCATCGATCGGCGGAACCGCGAATTGCCGAACGGAGCGCTAGAAACGAACGGGCCAACGAAGCCACCGCGGAGGCCGGCCGCCCGCTGGTGATGCTGTCTGTTGCTCTCTCACTCGGCCCCGTGTGCCCCGTTTCTAATCATCATCTAAGCAGGCGAGCGCCCTCTTCGCGGCTCCTGCGGCCCTGGCAATGGATTTAGCGAGAAGGTGAGTGCGAAAGATAGGAACCGAATAGAAAACCTCTTTTTCTGCTTTTCAGCCAAGCGCGGCCGATACCTGTAGCAGCTAGCAGCAGCCGACAGCATCCCACACCTATCAAGGGGAACTATCCATATCTGATCGCCTCTGTCCGTCCAGAGCAGCAGCTTCTTCGGGCAGTGTGAGATGAAACTCACACACAGCACACGGCGCTTGGCCAGTGGCCAAGGGATGCTGGCACCCCCTCAAAAATCATCACTAGACCCGGCACGGCACGGTCTAATAATATCTTCATGATGGGCCATCTCCATCTGTCGTTTCTCGTAATCGGGGAGGTCGAATCCTTCGGCCGATGTGTTCGGTGCACCACCTTGGGGAAGCGAACGGGATGGAGGGAATGCTTTATATCGATCGATCGCCACACTGCGAAAACTGCTGCGGCGTGGGATGCGTGAGAACCAGCATCTCGGTCGAGTGAATGAGATAAAACTTTTCCCAGGTTGCTATGCTCGGAGGAGGCCGCCGTGCAGCACCCGGCACCAGCACCAAATGCAAACAGCAGCAGCAGCACGGGAAAACCGTACAGCCACCACCCCGCGCCCCCCATGGCTAGATGCCTAGACGCGGGAACTCTGAATCTATCCCTCCCCGGGTGCAGGGTAGCGAAGTGGGAAAATCCGAACCCGATCGCCGGTCGGTCTGTCTGTGTGCGGGGAAAAATTACCGAAACACTGAGGGGTGAAACGGAAGCGTGTGCAGCACACCCCTGTTGGGCCTAGGGGCGGAAGGGTGTAGTGTGCTGGCACTCGCACTCGCGCGTTGCAGAACAAACGGTTACTCGAAGCCATGGCAAAGCCATGCTCGAAAGCATCATGCTCGATTGCACACGCCAAAACCGGCGGCCAGCAGCACAGCTGGTCGAGTTGCTACGGGTGGGTTCAGCGCATTACCGGCAGCAGCAGCACCAAAGCAGCAGACGACGCGCAGCAGCTATACCATCTGTAATTGCAGGAAAATGTAGGAAGAGCGCATGTTTTCGGTCGGCAGGCAGGACAGGCGGAAGGCGAAGCGAACCTAGCCAAGAGCGCGCGAGCCAAGCCAAGCGACGCCATCATCGGAACTGCCGATGTCGTGGCCCGGGGCCCAGCTGTCGGTGGAGCTAGAAAGACAGCGCTGCACCACGTGGGCCAGTGCCAGTGCCCGTTTTAGTACATAAGCGGCTGTGAATGGACGGACGAACGGGACGCGAGGGCAACGACCGGAAAGCAGGGCGTGCGCGCGAGTGGAATGGAATGCAACGTTGGGTGTTGGGTTGTCCGAAACGTGCATCGGAAGGGGTTCGAATGGGGAAAACGGATAACCTTTATTCGATTTCTCCAGCGAGGGTGAATTAGAAATCTAGGGTAAGGTTGGCAAAAGCCTAATCCTGCAATTCGAAAACGCATTCAACTCGCATTCATACATTTTCCGGATTTTATTATTAACTTTAGTTTAGCTTATTAGCGTGAAAATTATGATTAAATTCGAATCCTTACCATTCATGACTTCTAATATAAATTTGGCATAAAGAAATCCATTATTTTTATTTGAATTTCAACAGTTTATTTAAGATGCTTCCAATTGTCCGATTTGCGTCAAATATGCAACGTTTTGTTTAAAAAAATGGTTGGCGAAAAACTCTAGCAATCTTTTTTCACAATCCTTCCTTCTTAATCTCAATTTTTCATCATTCAGCAAATTTTGCAATACGTGGAAAAGGTGTTAATCGCTTGGTGCAAGGTTCGGACTATACGGCGGAGTTTCTGGCAAGTCACTAAAAACGTGCGTAACATTTCGTTGGCCTGATGGAACACAACACCTGCCCGTTCCCGTACCAATTCTGGGCGTTTCTGGTTATTTGCTAGCTTCACTTCCATTGTTAACATCCTCACAACATAACTCACATCTGAATAGAACACTCAGCGGCCGTTGTCCTCAGCGGCTAGCCTTGAGCCTGGCCTCTCCTACACGCCAGAGGGTGTGGTCAATGTTGCCGAACTGCCAATTGACGTGGATCTCGTCGAGAAGGCGCTCTCCGATCTTCGTCTCTCCTACGCCCCTGACCCGGATGGCATTCCGGCCTCTGTGTTTAAGCAGTGCGCCTCTTCCCTGGCTTCTCCTCTCGCGTTGTTGTTTGAATTATCGCTTTCCACTAGGACCTTTCCTGCGGCATGGAAGAAGGCGCATATGATCCCGGTCTTTAAAAAGAATGATAAAGGGTGCGTTGCCAATTACCGTGGAATCTCCATTTTATGCAACTGCAGTAAAATCTTTGAGTCTGTTATTCGTCCGTCCTTCTTTTGGGCAGTTAGCTCGTGGTTGAGCCCTCATCAGCACGGCTTCGTGCCAAAAAGATCTACAGTGACCAACCTTTTGGAATTCGTTTCATGTACGGTTGCGGAACTGGATCGGGGGGGGCCAGATGGATGCCATTTACACGGATTTCAGAGCAGCCTTTGATCGCGTGCCTCACGCTCTCCTTCTTGCTAAGCTAGGGAAGCTCGGTGTCGCTCCTGCTGTGCTTGAATGGATTGAGTCGTTTCTTTCGGAGCGTTCCTGTTGTGTTCGCATTGGTTCTAATCTCTCCAAGGACTTTGGCTGCACTTCGGGAGTCCCGCAAGGTAGTGTCCTTTCTCCCCTTCTGTTTATCCTTTTTATTAATGATATTACCACCATCCTCCAACCCTCTGGCTATCTGCTATACGCCGATGACTTGAAAATATTCTTTCCTATCAATAGTATTTCCGACTGTATGTCTCTCCAGAATGTGCTAGACGCCGTCTGCCTCTGGTGCTCTTCTAACCATCTTCTCCTGTCTCCAGAGAAATGCTCTGTCATTTCCTTTTCTAGATCCTCGTTCCCTATCTTCTTCAGCTACTCCATCCTGTCTACCCCTCTCACCCGTGTTTCCTGTGTTAAAGACCTTGGGGTGACGCTTGACTCTAAGCTCACCTTCTCTGCTCACATTGAGGCAGTGTGCAGTAAAGCATTTAGGTTACTGGGGATGATTAGGTCCCTCTCTCGTGATTTCCATAACATCGACTGCCTTGTGTCCTTGTATTGTTGCCTGATTCGCTCTGGTTTAGAATATGCTAGCATTGTCTGGGACCCGTACACTAAAGTGCTCTCCAATGCGCTGGAGCAGGTGCAGAGGAGCTTCACCCGCATGGTGTTCTGTCGACAGCTGGGGTATAGGTACCCGGATCTTCCGCCTTACCAGATCCGCTGTCGTCAACTGGGTCTCCTGTCCTTAGTGGATAGACGGTGTCTAGCGCAAAATCTCTTCATAGGTGGGCTGCTGCTGGGTGCTGTCGACGATTCTGCCCTCCTTGCCCGCCTTCCTCTTTATATCCCGTCGCGCTCCCTGCGCCCCCGTGAATGTTTCCTCATTTCCTGTCGCCGAACGCTTTTTGGCTCGTCTGACCCTTTCCTCTGTTGCCTCCGTTCCTTCAATAACTCCTACAGTCACTTTGACTTCCACCTTCCTCTTGCTTCCTTCAGACGTGCACTCCTCCAATCCCTCTTCGCCGACTAAGTGTTGTTGAACTGGTTCACAATGAGTCTCGCTCGACATTGTTGTCCGTTTTGCGTTCCTTTCCCTCTACTTTCTCCTCTCGTTTCCTTAGATTTGTAAGTCTCACCTGTATAGCTTTAAGCAACCAGGTTTAAATAAATATTATTATTATTATTATTATTATAACACAGAAGAGCAACCTGAGAATGTTTTTAGTGTAAAGTTTTGTTTTTAGTTGACCTTCAGAACGAGCATGATTTTTAGTATATAAAAATTGTTCAACCACAAGCTCGACCCATCTAGTTCCGCATTCAGCGTATTCACCTGACAGAGCAGCAGAGAGCAGCGTATTGCTCAACAGAGTCGATAGGGAAGAGCCAAAACAAGAAGGATGTGTTAAAGGCTATTCCGACAAAAGTACTTTCAGGGCCGTTTCGAAAGTTGTAAAAAAGTAGACATTGGTGCAAAGATTTAGAAGTATAAATAATTTTTGAGTTACAACTCACTAACATTACATCCCAGCATCCCAAACAACAGCGTGACTAACTGATAGAGGAACGATCATGCAGAGCGGGCACCGTTCGAAAGATCAAGACAACGTTCAGTTTTCAATCGATTAAATAAATTGGTTATGAATATCCTTGTCCTTATGAATATTGACTGTTTATAAAATTTATTGGCACATCATTACACAATGTATTGGCCATAACACCCAATCTCCCTTACATTGCCTTACATTTGAAGCTCCCACAACCACAACGCTTTCCGGACAACCCAACCGTCTCGGCCGCTTGCATGCCGGCCAACCAATAGACGTGTCGGATAGATAAATTCCGCCGGTACTGTCGGGCCACATGGCAGCCTGGTCGTGGCGGCGCTTACTATTTAACAATTACACAAATCGTCTTTACTCACGAAACACTTTTTCGGCCACGGTGCTGCTCACTAAGAACTAGAATCCCGACACGCCGCACGGAACGTCATTGACCGTCCGGCGGGTTGAAGTGTGGTTCTCTGAGGCCCAGTTTCCCCCAACCTGAGTCATCAGTTTGCGCGCCAAAACCACCCCTGGGGCCGGGCGTAACAAGCCTTTTTTCAAGCAATCCGCTTGGATCTCCAAGCGTCCCCGGTGGGGCCAAAATATGGGCGCTGGGTAGCGTTGGATGGATTAAAAAATGAAACCTTCTTTTCGCCCGATCTCCCCGCCCCGACGACGACGACGACTCCGGCCCGGTGGTGGGAGAAAAGAAAGCGGAATTTCTGCTTGCTCTGCCGAGTCGGGGAGGTACCGGGCCAGCCGGGAAGTCGTCGTGGAAGTCTCCAAAAAGCTTAACCCGACCCGACACCGACGATAGTCGTCGTCGTCGGCCCCCAGGGAGCCGCGCCCAAAGTGGGGCGACACAGCCCCATCGTTGGTCGCTTTCTCCAGCGGGGGTTGTCAACGCGCAGAGGCGCACGTGTGTGTGTGCGCGCTCGTCTGTGTGTAGTTTGTCACTCGGTTCCAGCTCCAGCGCGCCCTCGACGCCTGTTATCTTTGGGGACACTTTTCTCTCTTCTTTTGACGTGGCCACGCCTGGCGCGCGCGCGCACGCCCGCCCGCCCGCGTCCGTTCCCGACCGTCGAAGTTTCGTGTTGACTCGGGAAAGTGATCTCACGTGGGCGAGCCGAAGACACTGACGTCAAGCGAATAGCGGCGAATGCGTTACACATACTTTTTGTGGGATGCTCCTTATCGACGCCACGAGTGGCGGATCGCATTAAAAAACAGCTTGGTCCACCTCAGGCAGGTGACAGGGGTTTAGAAACCGTACTCTATCAAATTTCCCGACTCAGCTCAACCTTTAAATGTACCAATGGTCGGCGGCCATAAGCAATTTAGAGGCATTAGAACCGTTCGCGTCAACGACGGAGCGGGCGGGCGGGCTGAGATGGGGATCGGTGGAGCTCGATGATTTATAGCTGTACCGTCAACAAAACGTTACTTCGACCAGGAGGGCATACGCGCCAGTGGAGCATGGTTCTCCGAAACGAATCCATCATCCAAAGTTTCGGCGGGCCGCGCTCGGTGCCATTCGTCTATGACGACCGGGTAGTATATTGTTGGGCAATAAAAAGTGTAACACCACAGTGCCGTGCTAGTTTCGGTGCCACCAGACTGTTTGAAGAGGTTATCCCTTCTACTAACTTTTGCTCGGTGCGAAGAATATGCTTGGCCATAACTGGCTTTGCTTACAAGCCATTGATGGCCCAAAATGTATCGTTCTGTGATCGTTATCGAATTTGTATTTTTTGAAGGATTAAAAGTAAAGAAATTAATGAGCGAATGTTGAAAGTACATGAGGACTCTTCGCCTTCAATTAGTAATGCAGAAAGATTAGCTGCTGAATTTAAACTTGGGATTGAAGACGATCCGCGTCAAGGACGTCGAGAAACAGCAACAAAACATGCAATCGTAGAAAAAGTACAGGATATCGTATTGGAAAATCGTCCAGTGACTGAAAGAGATTTAGTAGAAGCCCTAGGTATGCTTGGGATCGACGATAGAGTAGATTTTATTGCTTCGATCCAAGTCAAATTGAATCCTTCGGATTTCGTAACAAACATTTTGAAAGATTTACAGGATTTCGAAAACAATGACTAAACAAGCTTATCAGATTTGTACAAAAATAGTTACTTCTAAGCTGTACTCTTCTTTTACATAAGTAAGCAATGTTTTACCCTCTGTGTGTGAAATCTCCATATTGTAGACAAGACAAGACGTCTTGTCTGTTATTGAATATGCGTCTGTGATCACCCACTTATCAGAGCAGGTTGAGTCGATTAGAAAGTAAAGAAGAACGCTTCACAAGAACCGCTGTCAGATGTTTTCCCTGGAGACAAGGAAAATCCCTATCGGGCTACAGAGCCCGGTGCCTTCTGCTGCGACTTGACAGCCTGGAGCGAAGAAGAACAATCTCGCTCCACGCTACGAAAAGAACTTGCTCTACAAGATTATCCTTCAGACTTCCGGCAGAACACCCCTTAGTGTTGGCAACACACGATTCGCATCCTGATTACTTGGTTTCTAGTTCTTAAGACTGTCATAATTTACAAAGAAATAGACCACTTGACCAGATATCTTAAATTCCATAAATTAAATTATATTAAGTTTGAGGAAGTGGGAGATTCTTCTTCAGTTGTTTCATTTTATGCTTCTTCAGATTGATCTCCCAGATCTCCTCTCACGATTCCCAGATTCCCTAAGTGAAACACGCTCGCGCATTGTAAAATAATAAAATAGTCTTACTCCACGCTATTGAAACGGGAATTGGGCCGTTCCGAAAATGGTCACGCACTGTACACTACGCTACCCGCCTAGCGGAGCTCTCTCTTTCTGCCGCGGTCTCGCTCCCCATGGCAACGGTATCAACAGCCAGCTCTGTCGTACGCACACATCCGTGGAGTGGCGAACCGTTGCCAAGCACTGCGATTGGCCGATGGGCGAGGAGGCTTGGCTCCGGGCACGATCAACGGGGCCACCGCCACCAGTGTGGGGGCCGTCGAGAGCTACCCGTGCCGCAGTGCGGGCGGATGCTGCGACCCTAGTACAATATAGCGGCCCGTACCTGACCCTCGTTTATAATAACAAAACCCTTTTGTTGGCGACGACTCACCACTGACGACTGTGTGGGGCGGGCTCAGCGGGCGACAACCGACAACCGGTAAACCCGTGTGTGACGTCGTCGTCGTCGTCGGCACCCCACAATCTGACACCGACGCCGGGTCTCTCGACTAGCGGAGACCAGCGGAAAACGGCGGCGGCGGAAACGGAGGGAGATCGGCGCCCGGTTTGGGTTCCTTGAACTTTTCAGGGTGAGCGAACCCGATGGCCGCGACAAGTCCACAACCTTATTCATGTACATTTCCTAGGCGACCAGCACCGGCCGCAGGTAGTGCGAGGCCGCTCGAAAACCCGGCATCGAGTGCTGCTGTTTGGGTTTGTAATGCCTCCGCGGGTTCGGAACGTTTCGCTGGCGGGTGGAAAGGTATTGCAATCGGTGCATGCGATCCGACAACCGTTACTCGAATGCACCGCAATCTAATACGGACCGGACGACGGAGCGAGTCACGCTCGGGCTTGAACGCAACTCGGATAGCGCGCTGCACGCCGGCAATGCGCCTGGTTGGCCGCGTGTTCAACGCGTAGTAAAACCGACACCGTGGGCCACCTCCGTGGCGTGCTGCGGCCCGCATCGGCTGGCTGATACTTTTACTAACAAATTCGTTATTCCGGTCCGGTTAGTACCGGGGCCAGCCCCGGGTTCCCGGGAACCGTTCCCGGATCGGTCGAGTGTCCCGCCGATCCCGGCCGCGAAAGTGGGTCATGTAGTGTAAGCCTGCCCCCGCCGACTGACGACGGCCCGAGTGTCCTCCCACCCCGCTCCGTCAACCGCCCCCGTTGCGGATCGCTGGCAGCGACTGCGCTTTCGCTTCTCGCCGACGGCCGTCGGTCGCGAAGGTTGCGCCTTGACCGTCACCGTCACCGCGGTCGAGAGTTTCTCGCCGTCCATGGCCGTGGCGGAGGCCGCGATTGGCCTCGTCCTCGATTTTCAGTGCGCGGGCTCGCGCGAAAATTAGGTCGCACCGCGCACCTCTTTGTGTGTCAAGGATTTTTCGCGTATGTGGGAGGGAAAGAGAGAGAGGGTGGGAGGGAGGGATAGAGAGAGAGGGAGATGGGCCACGGCACGAAGCAATCGAGCACAGTGGGACCGGACTGATGTGATTTGCACTCTGGTGGGCTTTGTTTGGTAAGGTTTTTCTAATGAATTTAGTTGTTGGAGTTGACTTCGTTATTAAACCATAACTTGCTTGATGCCAGATGACCAAATTCGGTTTGATTTGCACGTTACATGGTAATCGTACTTTGACTAACACTTGAACATCATCTAAATTTGGGTACCTAAGTGTCCCAATGCCTCAAACGAATTGACATCATATAAAAGGAAGTAATACGTTGCTTGTCCGTAGGTCATTCGTGAAAAAGTTTAAGCTGATGCTTATCACGGTTCTGCTCGTTCAAAAAATGATAAATAAAATAAATAAAAGGAAGTAATACAGTGATTAGCGATACAAAATTTATTTCAACAAAACTGCCGTTATTATGAAATATGACGACGAAAACTGTATTATAATCAATCAAAATTCTATCAGAAATATTGATTAGGTTGTGCTTTTGTTGTGCTTTTGCTGAAGGGATCATTAAAACACATACAAAATTTTATCCACACATATTTAGAATAACCTAAGTACGTCTGACGCATAACAATGTTACAAGTTTTTCGAAATGCATTTAGCACACGATACTAGGCTGCTCAATAAGTTCGTATGGTCGATACGAAAAACATATTTTTATGGTTTGAAATACACTTTATTAATCGGTACGGCCTTCCTGAACATCAATACACTTGTTCCAAGGAGAGTCCAATTTATAAATTCCATCCCTGAAGTGAAAAACTGAGTGCCTTAAAATACGCTTCCACAGCTGTTATGGCGTAATAATTTGATGATAAATGCTTTTCACGCATGATTTTTTTTGGGTCTGAAACAGATGGAAATCGCTAGGGGCCAAATCTGGTGAATAGGGTGGATACTGCAACAATTTGAACCTTAATTCATGGATTTTTGCCATTTTCAATTTCCATTTTTAGTGAATGCGCCACCCATTTTGCAAACCGCTTTCAGCAATCCAAAACTTCAGTCAAAATATTGGTTACACTGCCCAATGAAATGGCTAGGCCTTATACTAAATGTCTTTCAGTGATTCGACGATTTTCCAATACGATATCCTGTATGTTTTCTACGATTTCAGGCGTTGTGTCTGTTTTTGGACGTCTTTGACGTGGATCGTTTTGAAGGCTACTACGACCACGTTTAAACTCAGAAATCTCCCTTTTAACCCCCTAATAAAGAGTGAAGAGTCCTTTTACACTTTCAACATTCGTTCATAATTTACCTTTGCTTGTAAACCTTTCAAAAATAAAAATTAAATCACTGCACGATAGTTGATTTTTTCCGTTGTAAAAAATACTGTGACACGTCGATACTGAATGGCTTATTAAAAAAAATTTAGCGACTTATTGAAATGAAACTTCACATACGTTCATATGAAGAGTATACCAAAATAACAAACAAAACATTGGGCTCGTAGCAGCGCCCTTTGTTGCCGCCCATACGAACTTATTGAACACACTAGTATTTGCCAAATAGCATTTTGTATTGTCATGCGCTCCTTTCTATAGAACAAAGGTAATATTGTTGACCATATTGTTTTGATGAATTGACATTAATTTTGGGCTTAATACGGCTCTGTTCGTTCTGATCAAAATAAATAATTATGTTATTTATATGAGGAACTTCCTAGAATTCGCTAGGTTTCTTTCCTCCTTATAATTTGGTGTCTCACAAATATGTTTGGCAATTGGAGTAACTAATCGGCTCAATTAATGACCGAAATTATTCTGTGCTCAGAGCCCGTAAACGTTATTTCCTACACATTTAAAGGTTATCTAACTATTGAGAACACCGGTTTTTGTGAAGTTGGATTGTCCACCAAAAATCAATTAAAATTATTGAAATAGCATAATCATAGCATAAAAATATTAAAGGTGCGCAGGTGAGCAGCGACCACGCTTCATAACATAAGCTGGTTAGAATAGTGCGTTGGTCATCACATTGAAATCACAGTGGAAAAAAAAGATTAATTTCCCTTAAAAGCTCTCTTTGACTCCCGCTTGACAGGTTGATGTGCTAATTACTGCTGTCGACATCCCGCCCAACCTCTGCCAGTGGTGACAGTTGGTGCTGTAATGATTTTTAATTACACCAATCATCCGATCATCGATCGAGGCTCGATCGATCGCCATAAATAGCGGCCGGCCGACTCAGCTCACTGGTTTGGCGACACGAAACTGTCCAGCGATGCGCAACGGCGATCCTCGTTAACGTGATGTTGGCGAGTGGATGCCGTACGGGGCTGCTGGTGATTGGACTCGGACTCCTGTGGATGCAACCATCGTCAGTCCAGTGTGCGGTATGTTGAGTATGTTTTTGTGAACCGAATGTGCCCCGTTTTTCTCACCACCTCCGGCACCTCACAGATGACCCGCAAGCAGCTCATCAGCTCGATGGACATGATGCGATCCGCGTGTGCGCCCAAGTTCCAAGTAACAACCGGTGAGCGGCGATGATTCTGGTCGCCAGGGAAGTTAATAGCACCTGTTCCGTAACTCGTTCCACAGAAACGTTGGATAACCTCCGGAAGGGCATATTCGTGGAAGATCGTGAGCTCAAGTGCTACACGATGTGCATTGCGCAGATGGCGGGCACGGTAAGTTGGTTTGAGGACGAGCCGGGGGTGACTGTGCTGACACTTCCCGTTTGACCGGCAGATGACCAAGAAGGGAGAGGTTAACATCCAGAAAACGCTTGCCCAGATGGACGCTATGTTGCCGCCGGACATGCGGGAAAAGGCGAAGGAAGCCATCCGTGCGTGCCGCGAAACGCGTAAGACACCGCGTTGCCCAACACTTCCGTCCTTCGAAGGTCACTAATGCACCTTGCCAACTCCACAGAGGGTCAGTACAAGGATTCGTGCGACAAAACGTTCTACTCGACGAAGTGTCTCGCCGAGTACGATCCGGGCGTGTTTCTTTTTCCCTGATGGATGGATGGACGATCTGCTTTTGACGCCGAACCGAGGACGATCGACGTCGTCGGTTGGCACCACGATCAAGCAACAGGAACACAGCACCAGCACCAGCAGCAGCAGCAGCATCAGCAACAGCAACAGCAACGCGACCCAGGCGTCTCTTCTTCGCGCTTGAGTTGGATAAATTGGAGTTAATTGGATACTTACGCAACGCAACAGACGATAGAACAGTAAGGTGGTGGTGGTAGTGATGATGGTGTGTGCTGGAAAGAACCACATCAAATAAACAGGCACAATGGTGTAGAGAAAGAAAAAAAACCCACCCACACACACTTGCGCATAGAGTGCGTCAATTGGCGTGGGATTTTAGACCGAACCGACTCGGGGTCGACATCGGATCGGAGAAGATGCGGGCGGGCGCGGTGATGAGGCTCCAGTGAAAAGATGATGCCGCGGCCCGGGCTGATGCTGAGCCGTCTGCTTCCTCCTGGTGGCCATGGTTCACTGCTCACGTTCATCTCGCGTGCTCATTGAACCGTGAAATTGGAGATTACGTTGCGCATCGTCAGCAGCCCGCACCCGCTTATTTACCACAGGAACGCCGCCGTTCCGAGTGTTGCTTCGCTTTCGTTCGGATCTGCGGCTCATCTCACGCTTGAGCCGTCATCATCCGCCCCGGCGCATGCGGCCCTGTGAGCTGATCGTGGAGGATGGTGTTAAGTTTCACTACATCGCTTCAAACTGATCACCCGCCAGTCTCACTTGATCGTGTGTCTGAATCGTCATCAGGCTTCGTGTACGATCTCGCGTCAGCTCTCGGCTTCGATCTTGTTACTTTCCCTAGCGCGGTCGTGTTCACTCGAGCGTTACCCGAGTGGCCCCGACTTTCTTCCGTTGAGTACGGTGCTGGTTACGGTTTAAGTCCACTTCGGAACAACCTGTCCGCTCGTTCGGTGGGATGGTCGCCCGTTACTCGATCGTCGGTTATTCATCTCGGGCTGCTGCTGGTCACATCGCGTCTCATCTCATCACACCACGATCAGCGATCGCAGCGATCGTGCCTCGGGTGGTGACGCTAAACCTACTTTAGCTTTGCCCGTTAGATGGATTGATATTATATTTCATCGTATTTCCAATGGTTATTATGCTCTTTAGAGAATTTTTAGGCTTCTATTCTATTAAATTAAAATTTAACCTAAGAAAAGTCACACTAAAAAATTAATTTTAAATTGTTTCTAAACAGGAATAATTCATCCTCGCATTCCAGGGACAGAATTCGTATGGTCCAACTTTCCACCGTCTTACGATAACCTTCTCGAATTTTATGTTGAAGTATTTTTGTACAATACTTCCGGGCACTTTTTCGCCGGAACCGTCTATAGTATTACAACGTTTCTAAACAATATAAATGATATTTTCTACACACACGCTTTTCCTAACGGTTGGGGCACGTTAGTTAATGCCAAGTTTTGTAGATACTCTTTGGCATACATTCGATTTGGCGATATGTCGAGCTTTAAGTTCTCGATTGTTAAGTTCTTTGTCTACTCTACATTGAACCAACAAAATCATATATTTTTGGCCACCTTCGACAGCGGTTTGCTCTTAAAGTGATTATTGACCTTGCCACGTTGTAATACTGTGAGAAATTGAACATCCTGCCAACGTGCTTTAAAGTGGCGGCTTTTGGCAACACTTTTGATGGAAAGTCTCGTGTTTCGTTCAAACGTTTTGAATACTGTCAAGCAAAACGAAACGAGCTGTCGATCAAACGATTAAATCAATCGTCAAACGACGATCGTCGATCGAGGAATTCTGGGTAATTTCGCATTGTCGTAGTGAGATAAAAGCCGTTTTTCCACGTACATA
>NW_026453972.1:0-18383 GCF_943734635.1 Anopheles cruzii
CACTTGTTGTCGTCCGCTCCACCCTTGGCCTTAGCAAACTTGGCGGTAGGATCTACATAAATTTCAGTCAGACGCCAGACGACGACGACTCCCAATAAGTTCCACCACAAGCTCATTGTCCCAGATGGATGGCCGGCAATCAGTGGCTGTCCGGTGCTTTTTTGGCGGTCTTAAGCCACATAGTTCGATAGAACTATAATTAAAGTTGGAATCTGAATAGATATCCACCCGAGCGCGTCTACGGGACGCGTGTGAAGGAGAGTACATTTATGCTGGCCCGCCACTAACAAAATTCATCAACTATTTGCACACCTGCCAAAAGGTGCCTAATAACGTCGTTTACACACCTTAAAGCACAGATGGTGGCGGAGGTGTAGGTCCAAGGAGAGAGCTGAGTGTGGGGCAGGTGAAGACTGCGGTTGGATTGGTCAGCAGGGACGCTAAACAAGTTGCGTCATTCCCATGACGCCGGACCGACTGATAAATATGCGACCTGAGCACGCGGCCTATAGGCTGGCACACACATGTGTCTCTCGGCACGCACACTTGTGTGTTTAAAATGCCAGGCCACTAGCGTTGTTGTTTTGTTTTTCCTTTTGGAATGTCAATAGTGTACAAAACATTGCTGTTGCTGTTTTTTTTCTTCGGAATTGGTTTAAAAGCTTTGTGTTTGTTTCTTTTGCACATTTTGTGTGTTTCATATACCGGAGTTAATGTTAATGAAGGTTCTGCGAAGCATATCAGAAAGATAGGGAAATTATTACGATGCCAAATGGACGTCCTTGCGCTGCATCAGATCTGTGCACCAATCGAGTTGTGAGACTCGATCCATAACTCGGCAGATTGACCTTAGATAGTTGGATCTACTGAAGTGAAAACTTTGGGCGTATTTTTCTTATACTTCAACAACCGCCGAGCGGTCTTGGCCTGCAACAGATACAACGTAAGTCATTTGTTGCTTTCTGTAACAATGTAGTTTTTAGGGGCGGAACTCTTTGCCCACGTCTCACGCCGCTCACCCACCAATTTGGCGCCATCTCGGCTGGGGCTACTAAAACTTAAGTATTGTCCACTTAGAATCGGGAAATGTTGTATGTTTTCTAGCTGCGCCTCTGGTTGTCCGATTTCAAATGTTTTGACAGCTATGTTTTAAGTAAACATTCGACTTTTAGTGCTGAAAGTTTCATTTTGGTACGCGGAGTTTATAGAAAGTTATGCTCAATGGACCTTGAAAGAAGAAAAATAATTCTGCACAATCACGTCGAGAACCCCACGTGGTCTGCTTTAAAAATCTCAAAAACACAAAAATTCCCAAAATCAACTGTATATGCTGTGCTTTAACGTTCCGGCAACCCAATACCGTAGACCGAAAGATTTAGAGTAGGTGTCGTAGTGGAACATACGACCGGCAACTGATCTGGAAGGTTCTGATATCAATTAAGGCAAATCCTGGATCCCCGGTTCGGGATATTGCAAAAAAAATTTCGTGCCAGCAGAAGTACTGTCCAGAGGATCTGTCTATGAAAAAGCTAGTGTTTTTTCCTTGCATGTAAGCATCCAAACAGGACATTTAAGCAAAACCTAGCCGCTAAAACACGCGCTAGAAAGTTATACGAGAAGGTTCTGACGATGTAAAAAGGATGCTTGCTTATGGACGACGAACGAATGGACGAAAATGGATTTTGGACAGCTTTCTGGACCAAAATGTTATCTCGCCACGCCACGGGGAGATGTCTTCTCCAAGTTCAAATATGTATTCGTCATTAAATTTGCACAGAAACTAATGATCTGGCAAGGAATTTACACCTGTGGACGGAAACCAAGGTTTTCATCACAAACACGATGATGAACTCAACGCTGTACAAGTAAGAGTGCCTCAAAAACCGAGTTATATCATTTATTAAGTCACACAAAGGTCCGGTTAAGTTTTGGTCTGATGTGGCAGGCTGCCACTACAGCAGGGAGTTAGTTTAGTTATACCGTGACAATAAGGTGGATTTCATCGCAAAGAATATCAACCCACCAAATTGCTCTGAACTCCGTCCAATCGAAAATTATTGGGCAATAATCAAATGGAAGTTGAAGAAGACTAGAAAGGTGATGTAGGATGCTGCAGAGATGGCAATGAATTGGAACAAATTAGACGTTCAGGTGGACCAAAAGATTGTGCAGACAATAATGGTGCGCATTCCACAGAAAGTTCGCGATTTCATCCGACAACCAACGAAATAAATTTACAAAATTTTTCAGTTAAAGTACAATAAAATATCTTCATTTTGACACCTTGACATGTTTCCTAAGTCAAACCAACCCCGAGATAGAGCTAATTCAATAATTCCCGATTCTAAGTGGACAATACTTTACTCTTCATCCTCTGGAAACAGCCCATCTACACCCATGGTAGGAAGCAGCCAAACAACGCTTCATCCTAGACATTTGGTCACCAGCAAGAACGCAAGATCATTTCAAGTTACGTTGCTGCCTTTTCTTGCCGTTCTGCGTTCACTGGTCAAAGATCCTAGCTGGCTGGGCGGTTGACTACACACCCAAGTACTTGCTCTTAATAATTTTGTATTTTGTCTTATTTGCCTGCGCTTTGCGCTAAATATAGGCCCTGGTCAGGTTGTTTCCGAGACGCCAAATAATAACAAGCATCCAGTGTCGGTGCTAGTCCAGGCGCGATGCTGACTATCTTCTGCTGAAACCAGGTAAACCGTGAGCGTAACGAGTAGACCCACAGAGCTGCTTAACGACCACCGAGCGAGTACGTTGCAATCGTTTGAAGCAAGGAAAGTAAAACCAGGAACTGAGAATGACGGATTCTGGAAAATCTGGCGGGGGTTCCGTAGCGGCCTGAGTGCACCCGGACCGGACCGGAGGTTAACTAGTAGTCCATCCGGAGCGCCACGGGCACGAGTGAAAGAAGAGCACTTTTTACGTATAAACTCGGGATAACTTTGGCGTTCGCCATTCAATTCTCTCGCCCCTTACCCTGCCAGCAGGTGGATCCTGCTCTCTGCCGGACTTTTTGCTCGCTGACCTCGCCGAATCCCCGAATCGCCGCAGCTGAACCGTGTGCAGAACTCGGCCAAGCGCACAACTTTTGTGTTTATTCATCGCAAAAGTTCTCATCAATAGGTTCCTGTTCGTGTTTTGGTACGGAAGCGCACAAATTCTGTGTACTTTTGCACCACGCCACACACCCTGGGTGCAGCGGATGGCCATGGAATGTTTGGTGTCCCGGGCATTCCAGGGGCCGTCAGGGCGAATGTGACGAAACTACGAAATTGATGATAACAGCCACACAAATCGCCTCCACTACGTAACTACGGCCAACAACAACATATGCAGAACGGCAATGCAGATGCGCCATGTGGACCGACGATTCCGCGCCCCGCTCGCTGCTCAACGGCTCCTAGGGCTATTCTCGTAAAACCGAATCACTCCTTACAGGATTACTTCACCTCCCCGGCGATTGATGCAGTTGCTGAGTACAGTAGCCATGCTGTCTTGAGCCAAACGGTGGATCAAACCTAGAGCTAAGAGTGCCCAGCCTCCTAAGCCTTCCGCTGAAAAGAGCACCATTCAAGTAATGTCGTGGATTTTCATGGCACACTAGTTTTTTACGCTGAAATCTTGAGACTGATTTGCTCGAAATTGGGTTCTGCTGCTGGTACATCTCGTTCAACAAAGTTAATATGTTTTGTATGTGGTAAAACATTGTCATTTGGAATGTTCGCAGCGTTGTTTGCTGCTGCTGCTACAGTTCAAGTATCGAACAATGGCGAACATATCCGGCGAAGATGGTGGCAGATTGTGGGCAAGGAAAAAAGGAACGAACAAAACAAACGGATCACGACAAACACCATAATCGTCCACGGTAGAGACCCAACGAGCGGGCTCGGGATCATCGAGCGTCCTGGGCTCGTAGCTGAAAATTCAATTCCCGACACAGCAGCCTCTGTGTGCGATGAAAATCCTCTAACCGTATTGTGTTTCCCTTTCGAAAGAACGACAAGCACGCTGCTCGGTTCCGTCGTACATTCTGAGTTGATTGTCGCAAAGTAAGTGGAGCGGAGTCGGTGAAGCGGTATTTGCATCGAAAATAAGGATCAATTTCCGCGTGTTCGTTTTCGATAATATCTCCATCGAAATTCGAGCATCGACGAAAACATTCGGCACGGAGTACATTCGGCGCTAACCGCTTTCCAGTGTGATGCTAAGACACTGTGCTCTGGGCGTGTGCATTGCCACCATGTGGAACGACTAATCTGCATTATGTTGCCCTTTTCGCATCCCCAGGACACACCACAGTGCACTCGGTCAAATTGGCATCGTACAGTATTTCGGGACGAAAAATGCACCCTTACCGTTAGACCCCGATTCCGTTGCGAACTATGTCGCTGTTTTTCGCTCGAAGGCTTTGCTATCAGTCGTATGCATTTGTCACCACCACCACGATGACCTTCATCATTCATGTTTCCTTTGGCGATAAATAAACCACCACATCCACGGTCAGACGCGATGAATATGAATTTATTCGCGCAGCTCGCAGCGTTTTGGCCATAAGTTTCGAGGCCCTCCAAAATTCCACCGGGGGTTCATAAAATGGTGCGAGTGGTCTTAACGCAGTCAAATTGTGCGGACGCTTGAAGATACATGGTGGTGCTGCCACTGGCGCACACAAACCGTACAGCGAGAGTCAATTTAAGAAGGCCAAATATCTTCAGATGGAGTCTTTTTTTTGCTCATTTCCCAGGGCCCTCATAAACCATGTGCCGTAAAAAGCGAGTAAGACCGGAACGAGGCGAGGGCTTCTCCGTTACGTGCAGTTCCCAGGGAGGGGTGCCAACGGGATGTATTACTCCGGCGGAAAGTCTGCCGTGCTGTGGAGCAGGAACAACCGATACGAGGCTGATACATCGCCATTGAGTAGGGGAAAATCCAACTGCACAAATCATCAGGGCCATGGACAACGGTGACCGGGGGCAGATTTTCGTACCAAATTTTTAAGGACTCTGTGCCGGGATGGGGTCACATAGCCTTGGAAGACCCATTTCTCTTGACGCATCGGATAGCTCGGGTAGCTGCCTGACGGTACAACTCGGACTGGCGATCCACAGTTTCTACTCGGTGAGTGGGGCGTCACCTCCGGAACCAGCGCAGCGCATCCGGAATTATGCTGCAGAAGAGCACTCAAGTGCTTATTATGTGCCTTTGTCATCGCCAGCGGTCCTCCGAGAGTCGATTTATAATTTCCCGTTGCAACGCGGCCCGCTCCGAGAGGGCTGTTATGAAATTGGGTGGCCAACGCCGCAACCGAACTCCCGGCCGCACTTCACGCACTGGCAAGGCGTCTCCATCGTAAACTGGAAATCGTCATCCTAAATCTCTTAAGAGATGGCCGTTTTTGTAGGGCCTGTTTGATCGTTTTCCAAGCGCCAAGCGGCTGAATCTGCGTGCTGGCGCAGCCGCGAAGAGCTGACGGAGTTTATGCTGGCAATTTTTAATGGCCCCTCGGTGGGTTCTCCGCTTGACCCGCCCTACCGCGAAGTTTGGGAGGATTTGGGAATGAAGACCCGCAACAATGCACTCTCTCTCACCCGGCCTCTCAGGCCGTGGTGGAGAAAGGGTGACTTTTCTTTAAACTTTTTCCTTCATCTCTCGACAGCAAGAGGTGGACCAAGGGCAAAAGAAGGTGGCCACGGGAACAAGGGCGTCAGGAAGGTGACCGTTTGTTGACTGACGGACGCGTTTGCGTGTCTGGTGTTCCTGCACTTATGCAACGCTCCGCTCCGGTGTGTCTAGAATTTACGGCTAGACCTTATTTTTATTAGTGATGCACATTGTCAACTCCAAATTTATATTGGTGCAGAAACTTTGGCTTTATGAGCAAATCCATTTGTCGAGATTTTTTTTACATTTTGTCAAAAACTGCACTTGTGCAGACAGGGAGGTCCATCTAGTGTTTCGTTACGTTATTGACGGCTGGGGTTCCTCTTATTATTATTATTATTATTATTATTGTTGTTGTTGTTGTTGTTGTTGTTGTTGTTGTTGATCTCGGCATGCGTCGCCACGCCGCCTTCCTCATTTCTCGATTATCTTCCTGGTGACGTCGCCGATCAGCTTCCCTTTGCATTTCCCCTACTTTTCAGACGATCTCCCTGGTGACGGGCTTCCTGGTGACGTATCCGATCGGCTTCCTTTCTCGCTTACCGTTAAATACATGACCAAACACGTACCAGCTAAATTTGGCTCAAATTGCTCGAAAATTATCCGAGTTTTGTTGCCATTTGACCAGATTTTGTACGGGAGCCCCACTTTGTAATGAGGGAGGGGTTTCAAACATTCACCAGAACATTTTCGCTTTCCCAAAAACTCCCACCTGCCGAATTTGGTTCGATTTACTCGAAAACATCCCGAATTATGCTGAATTTTTAGGTTACGTTTGTATGGGAGCCAGACCGAATATGGGAAAATTCATTTCCAAATGGGCTGATGATGTCGCCAGACCGAAATCCGCACCAAACAGTCACTCGTTGTGGGTGCATTGGCTTCTCTTGCACGACGTGTCAGTTTTACGAGCCTCAAAAACGACAATCCTGTTTACTAACATAACCACCAAGGTGGATGTAAGCTTAAATTAAATGAGCTTTTCAAATTTCGTACAATTTGAGTTGAACACTAACCAGTTTTTGATATTTCCCAATTTTCTGCTAGCGTAAAGCGTCCCATTTCGTAAATATCAAAGCTTTTACGGAATGTTACAATTTCCAGAATGAAGCATAAATCGAACCATGGTGAGATGAATATGACATGGACAGCTCAGCGCTCCCGGGAGCACGCTCCCCCGTTAATGGAGTGGTCGGTTGTCGGCGCCGGTCCAAAAACCCTGCACGTAAAAACACAACGTTACAGAAAGCAACAGAGATGAATATTGCCGCTGGTGCAGGCCACGGCCACTCATCGGTTGTGTGGTTGCCCGAAGAAGCTCAGCATTTTCGGCTCAGACCGAATCGAAGAGGAAATGAGTGATCGGAATTGAAATTCTTCGACCGGTGATCGGTGACTGGTAATTTATTTGGACACCGAGCATCCACCGGACCGTCCTGTCTGACACATCGCGTCTGACACTGACACTGGCGCACCGGAATGGTGGCCGTTTCTGCGAATTCTTCATGTGCTTCGCGTACCACCAAACCTAGCCGCGTCGTTGGCGGAATGCGCCTGTTCCTGGCTTCCCGGTGAATACTTTCGAGCAACTTTAATTTATCACACACAGGCGGCGGCACGTTTTAATGGCGGAAAATTTCGTCGATTATACTCTACACCCCGTGAGTCCCCCGGTCCCCATTCCGAAAGCTTCCGGATCCGGAGTAGTGCGGGTCCCAGGGAATGCGCCCGATACCGTCTGAATTCCAGTTGCAGCAGATTGAGGAATGTCTCTCGTTTTTTTTGACGGCTGCATTTGAAACGCTTTTCCAACGGTATGTTTCCAACAACTGATCTCCTTGTGTGTGTGTGTGCCTTTT
The DNA here is from genome assembly GCF_943734635.1 of Anopheles cruzii. Taxonomy (NCBI): domain Eukaryota; kingdom Metazoa; phylum Arthropoda; class Insecta; order Diptera; family Culicidae; genus Anopheles; species Anopheles cruzii. The sequence continues at coordinate 7,536 of NW_026453972.1, forward strand.
GGGTGTTGTCTCAGCACCCGGAGGTCATTTTATAGACATTTTATGCACTGTGCTCGACGATTGGAAGGCATTAGCCCCGCTGTTATTGCGGTGTCTCCCGTAACAGGTACTAGGCTGTGTATAAAGTTTTGCGGGTCGATACCAGAGGGCGTTGCTACGGGCCTAAATTATTTTTGCTATGTTGGTACACTCTTCATATGAACGTATGTGAAGTTTCATTTCAATCGGCCACTTTTTTTTTTTTTACAAGCCATTTAGTAACAACGTCTCACAGTATTTTTTAGAATGGTAAAAATCAGATACCGTGCAGTGATTTAATTTTTATTTTTGAAAGGTTTAAACGCAAACACAAACTCTTTCGAATCTTTCGCAATTTGCATCTTTCTGGACAACATTTATAGTGTTTTCGAAAGGATAAACTGGATTTTGTGCATTGAATCATCACTATGGATGAGGCTTAGGCCTATTACCATGATCCTGAATCAAAATAAGAGGTTAAAGAGTTGTACCTAAACCTAAAGAGAACCTTTTTCTTCAGTTTCGTAACGAGTTCGTCCAGAAATTGACTAAAAAGATGTTAGCATCAGTTTTGTGGGATGCGAATGGAACTTTACTAGCGGATTACTTGCAAATTGAGAAAACAATAAATTTTGATTATTTTTGTAACATTTTAGAGCAACTGAAAGCGAAAATTCGTGAAAAAAACCCGGTTTGCAGAAGAAAAACAACCACCGTGTCAGAAGAGCATTTTGAAAATGGCAAAAATCAACGAAATAAAGTTCGAATTGTTTGAGTATCCACCACCAGATCACCAGATCACCAGATTTGGCCCCTAGCGACTTCCATCTGTTTTCAGACCTAAAAAAATCGTGCGCGAAAAGCGTTTTTCATCAAATGATGACGTCATGGCAGCTGTAAAAAATACTGTCGATACTAAATGGCTTGTAAAAAAAAATAAGTGGCCGATTGAAATGAAACTTCACATACGTTCATATGAAGAGTGTACCAATATAAAATTTAGGCTCGTAGCAGCGCTCTCTGGTATCGACCCGCAAAACTTTATACACAGCCTAGTATAATGAGTAATTCAGCCACATGAGACGGAGTTATGACGGAGTTACGGAAGCCGCCATTAGAGCTTATGTTGCGACGATTTATTGTACACATTTTGCATCAGCGATGTAATTGCGCCGCACTTTAACTGTTAAATAACCCACAATCAATTAGGAATTTGCTGATTGTTTTATTTTCACCTGATGGGACATGTTCAAATATAAATTCCAGCGTTTGGTGACATTGACAGCAGGGCTGAAGGGAGTCTCATCTGTCCGACGAGCGCCGACGGAGCTCGTGGCATATTACAAAAGCTCCATGATGATGATGCCCATACTGTCTCACCATACAGGGACCAGAATGAGTGTGTTGTTCTTGCGATGTATCCGCATGTTTCACCATGCATAAATATGGTTCTACGGTTCGCCCCTTTGAAGCCCGTGTTTAAAGCAAGCAATAGCTTTACCGCCACCTGCAGGCGAGCGTTCAAGCGAAACGGAAGCGTTGCCGCCAGTAACAAACGGGTGAGGGTCGCCAACTACGAAACTGGCCGCGCCTGGTGGCAAGGATGCATAAATGGATCGCTTGTATACGCTAATCAATTAGCATTTGTCATGGCAGCATGATTGCACGGGAATCGGTGGGAAAACTCCACGAACAGGTCGGACCAGCGGCGAACTATGTTCAAGATAACAGGCTGAGGGATAGAGCGAACGCGAGAGAGGGCCAAAGCGGTTGGGTCAGGCAGTTGGGAGGAAAGTAGCTTTCTGATAACGCACCGGTCTGCTGGAGCCAACAGTGGAGACCGGGGTGGTGCAGAGAGCGATGAAGTCAAACAGGTGGTGTCCGCCCCGGACGCTCATACGCCGTGCTCGATAGACTGGCAGAACTGGTGGCAAGTAGTCGATATTTTAAAACAGTGTCGGGGTCGGCGTGACACGTCTCGCACAACCAGACGGACATTCGCCTTGCGTTCGGCGGCAAAGGACAAACGGGCACTCAAAGTACAAATCCCTAGATCACAATTTCCCTCGAGAGAACGGCCCGGAGAACCGGCCGGATCGGATGGTGAGGTTGCGTTTGCGGGGAGGGTTACTCCCTCCCAGAAAGGGGCCATCGACTCACGGCCAGGCCGGATATCGACACAAAGTCGAATCGCAGGATTGGGCACGTACGGTGCGTGCCGCAAATCGTACAGGGCCCGCCCGGGCCAAGCATGTTGTCTGGCATCACCACCACCGTATCGACAGGCATCCGTGGGAGAAACGCATAAACGAGAAAAGTGTCCGATGCCAGGCCGCCGCCCGAGCCAAAGCTTTCATGAATACGCGAAGTACACCCACTTCGTGTACGCTTTTCGCGCACGTACGCAATGGAAAATTGCGTAAAGCCGTCGTGGTCCGTGTGCCGGCCGGTGGGAGTTTGGGAAAACGGGGCGGATTCGATTCGCGTCCTTGTTATCGCAAGCATCATTCGTGATTTTAATTTGACTGGATTTTTACGTATCCGTATCGGTTGTTAGTTGCTGCTGGGTTAGTGGGTTGTTGTTACTGGTCGTTGATGCAAACTTCTAGAAGATTCCTGCCCGTACAGCTGTATTGCGTAACGGTACTTGCTTTATGTGTTCGATGGACACATTTTAAAGTGGTTCTTGGTCACGCCGTAATACAGGGTGGTCAAAAACGCGTGCACATTTTGAACCACCCATTATTTGACGTTTAAAACGTCAAACTTGATTCTGAAAAATGTGGACATTTAGTCCATGTCCACATTTACGAAATGGGTCCTTTACGCTTGAAGAAAGCTGGGAAATATTAAACACTGACTTCCAAAGTGGTAGTCTAATCTCAAACGGTACGATATATGAAAAGCACATTTCATGTAAACTTATAAACACACGTCGTGCAAGGGAAGCCAATGCACCCCCTACGAATGTGGATTTTGGATTCGGTGTGGATTTTGGTTCGGCGGCATTATCGGCCGCCGTATGAATGAATGAAGAAAGAGCCGTCGTAACCGTCGATGGCGAACGCCACCGACAAATGTTGGTTAATTGTTTCTTTGGCGGAATCGAAGCTGAGAACTTAGCCGACATTTGGCTTCAACAGGATGGCGTTACGTGCCCTACAACGACAACCACGATCGATTGTTTGCGCCGCATCTTCGATAATCGAACATTCAGCGGAAATGGTGATGTGAATTGGCCTCCAAGAAATTGCGATTTGACGCATTTGGATTGTTATCTTTGGGTAGCGGTGAAAGATAAATGTTATGCGAACAAACCAGCAACTATTGATGACCCGACTCAAGACCCAAATTCAAGTTGCCATTGCTGAGATAGGATCACAGACAGTCGAAAAAGTGTTCAAAAATTGGGTCGACCGAGTAGGCTACTGCGAAGCCAGTCGTGGTGGACATTTAACGGAAATTATTTTTCATGTATAAATATGATAAAAGAAACCATTGAAATAAATTTTAAGCATCGAAAAATATTCAGCCGTTTTTGTTTTATAACCAAATCAAATTATGCACGCGTTTTTGACCACCCTGTAGTTAAAGGGTGCCGAAATGTTTCTAAATAAATCCGACGTATGACAACCGTAACCGCGGAACTCCCAACATAGCTTTCTTCCAGCGTTGGTGTCTCAGTATCAAGTAGCCTTCGCGTTTACCACATCAATGGTTTATTTCTAGTATTCACAGCCAAGCATTATAGCTTTGACGTGGTACTACTTTACAACTTGGCACGAAAAAGAACTCAAGGAATGCGTGTGTTGTGAAGACCAGCAAACCGGAGCTGGTGTAGTCGGAATAATTATTCGAAGTTCCAGGACCCAGAACAGTCAACCCTGTCTTCGAACACCCGGAATGCAGTGTTGCCCGCTCAAGTTCTTCGTGAGAAACCGACCGATGGATGTTGGGGTATTTTGTAGGCAATCGATTCGGGACCAAATAGAATTTCGGCACCCGATTTTCGCTGTGAATGTTTTTCTTGATACGAGGGATTTTGTCATCGTTTGTTGCTGGCTGGCCACCAGGCAAGAAGGATGCGACCGGTGCTGACAAAAACGAAGCCTTTGTGAAAGCAAATCGTAACACGAATTAGCGTGACGAGCGGTTATGATAGTGATCCATGAAACGCTGGGAAAAGCGCAGGCCGTCCATTAGCGTGGTCGTGGTTCCGTGTGGTGGCGGTGGCCAACGGCGCCGTATCCTAACCCACCATACTCGAACCGGTGCTGCAGCACACGGAAACGCGAAAATGTTTTGCCCAATACCCGCGCGAGTGTCATGCACGTAATTAAAAATTTAAATTAATGTTTCTACAGCTTACATAACTCTCGTGGCGGCGGCACGCTAATGTGTCACCCGGCGCCGGAAGATGGAAAATGTCCCGAAAATGGCAGAAAATTTAGCATAATTGATACATCTCTAGGACACTCAGGGCGCTCAGGAGGCATAACATACCGTACCGTTTGCCGAACAGGGATTGCTTTAGGGTTTGGCTTTAAACATCGCTTCAATACAAATAAAACCAACTTTCGCCATTACGGCGCGCCCGGCAACCCGAAAAGAATGTATGTGTACTTCAAATTAATTAACGGATAAACTTTTCCACCCAATGTGTCGCCCTCGCGTGCCTCTGCGCGTAACTTCGACCAAAAGACACAAACGGTTTTCGGTTGAAAAAACAAACGGCGCCCCCCCCCGCCCGAACCAGGGTCCTGATCATGGTCAAAAGTGGATTAAAATAAATCTCATGTCAGAGAATAACTAGGTATCGTAATGAATCAAGTTAAACAAGAGCGCGCGCATTGGGGATTGTATGGGAAGGAGTTCCAGGTTCGGGAAGAGCAAACTATCGCCACCAACGCCAGCGGGTCAATTGTGCGCCTCAAGATAAGTTGTGACAGTGTCGTGGGGTTCCGGTGGATGTTCTGTTTGGGGAGAGACACATTCGCCCATGCCCATTCGGGTCCCGCGGGAGTCCAGCAGTTACCCAACGGGTCACACGGGTAAACATTATTCGGATTCGGGTTAGTGCTTAGAAACTTTTCAACGTTGTCTCGCGTCTCCGCTTATCGCGGCCACGGCCACATGTTTACGCACTTAATTGGCCGAGTGGCCTTTAAGATAAAAGCCGTGCGTCTTGCCCGGTGTTGTACTGGCCGCCACACTCTGCCTAGCTGCCTAAGCTCTCGATGGCGGTGACGACTGATTCTGATGGCGGTTAATTGACGACACTTGCGGCCCTCACTCGTACGTGAGGAGCATTTCAGGCTCTCGGGCTTCCGCCTGACTCCATGATGATCCACACTGGACTGGAGCTTTAGACTGGAGCCTTCAGAACTTCGCACTGCACGCACGTAAATAAAGGAAACGTTTCTAAGCTACATCCGGATTGATCACTGGCACAGGCCCACCATAACAAAGCACAGCACGAGTCGCAAATCGCAAACACACACTACAGGTGCCCTCCGCCAAGTAGCGGCCAAGATGGAGCACGCACTGGTGACTATTTATCCTCGTTTTTCGTTGGTTGGTTTCCACCAGATATCCTTGCAAATGTGCCCCGACCTGGAGAGACCAGAAGGCCAGAGGCTTCACACACCTACAACACACGCTAAACCCGGGCCGGGTCGGGTCGGGAAAAATACGTCCAACAGCGTTTACGTTCGGCCGCGCTCTGTGTACCTTTGTCGACGAGCGTCGTCGAGCGACTAGACGCGGTGTAGCGAGCGAGATTCGAGATTTCTCTGACGGGTGAGCGAGATTCGGTATCCACTTCCTGGCTCTCGGGGCTCTCGGGGCAGGACAGCAGCAGCGAGCGAACACGATCGCGGGCGAGAGCTTTTTCGAGCAGTGCGCTTCGCTTCGGGTCGAGCAGAAAACCCTCGCCCATCCTTCAGGTGTTTGTGAGGACGGGGGCCATGGACGCCCGCATGGACTGCGGACGCAACACTTCGCTCCCATCCTTGAACCACGCCACGGGGAGCCACTACTAATGTACCGCACGGAGTGGAGCTTGCTCGGCCAGTAACTACTACCCACAGACCCCGTTCCCGATTTCCCGAGGGAGCATCAAGGGGTTCCCCACCGGGGAGCACGAGTGGCCAAAGCTGGAGAGCGCCGCCGCTCGGCACACGCACGCATCGGAGTTGCGCTCGGAGTATATTTTCTATTTTCCCCGCTTTTTTTACTCTTTCCCGTCGTCGTCGTCCGTTTTTTTTTTGTTCGATTCAACGCGAAACGTAAACCCAACCGCTGATTGATATGCATCAGTTGTCCGGTGCCTAACTCAACCTTGCTCTTGCCACCAGACCCGGCAAGTCCTTTCTTGTTGGGTCGTTTGGAGAGTTTTTGCCTTCCTTCTTCTGCCGGCCGCTCCTGCCGGGCAACCGTAGCGACCGTAAAAGTGCACAAGTTATGAATTCCTTTCCCGTCTCCCATGTCTCGAAAATCCGCTGTCGCGGTGCTTCCCCGCACGGCCTCGTTTCGACCACGTCCGGAAGTGCGATGGCCACCGTTTGCAGCATGATTGAGCGCGGAGAATTCATAACATTTTTCTATTTCCACCGCATTACCGTATGCCCTGCGATTCGGTAGCGCTCAGTAGGGCATATCAAAGGCCGTGGGCGATTTTAGGGACGTTAATCGGACGGTTTACCTTGAGCGGTTCCAACGCTCAGATCGATTTTTAGTAAAACAATCGTATGTTGGTATAGTAGTCTCCTCCTCTTTCAAATGGGCAGACTGTTGCACGTGGTCGGGCAGGCCACTCGGGCCTCTAACCGTGTCGCAAACAAATCAACTACGATTGCCTGACGCGCGCGCGCGCGAAGCGAAGTCCGAATGCCGTGCCAGATACGGGCAAATAAATAAACTAATCAATCAAGATAGCAAATATCATCCGGGTCCGCGGGATTCCGCGCCCTCGGTCGTCCTTGCCGATCGGACAGCGCGCGACGGATTTCCGGAAATTGAGTCACAGAAGGGCCGAAGGTTGACGGTACATGCCGGGGGCACTGTTGCGGAATCACCGTTAAACACGGCGAGCCGGTGGCCGGTGGCAAGATGAAGGTGTAGGCAAATATTCGTCAGTCAGTCCAGCATCACCAGCATCATTACCGTCATTGTCATCGTCTGGATCGTGGTTTGGAAAACCAAACAGAATTTACCGGGAACATTGAATGAAACGCGATTGAAATGAATGCAACGCCTATATTTGCATTTGGGCAGGGCAGGGAGTCAAATGGTCAGTAGCGGTGTTTGATGGTGAGTCAATGTTTTAAAATCATTTACAACGGTACTTTGAGTTCGATCGGCTAACAGGAAAAGGCTGGTAAGTAAAATAAGAGCTATTGCTTTCAAACCACCATGCAGATGACGCAAGCATCGTGAGTAAGGTTTTGAATGATGCCCGCTGATGTTTTTATGCTTCTTACAAAAGCCAGAACAATCTTAAGTCTCCCCAGAACGGACTCTGTCCAGGATTTCGATCAATTTCCGTCTACACCGTTCGGCGTCCAATTCAAGCGAAGCGCAGCATGTCGCTAAATAGCTAATTAAAGTCAAGGCCGCCGGCCACGGAATCGATTCACAAAACGCCCCGACTCGTCTCAAGGATCGCAAGATTGGTACACCACCAGCCACCAGCATCTAGCAGATGATCGCGTCTGATGGGTTTCAAAAGAAACGATTGCCTTCCACCGTGATCCAACAACGTCGTCATCGCTGAAGGTGATCTATTTTTTGCCGTTCAGCCCCAAGCGCCAAGTTCAAGTGTGATCGCTGAACGGCAATAGTGGTTCCCTGCAATTTCTGCTATACGGGTTAACGGTTCCTTCAGGGCATCAGCAGAGCCTGTGAATCAGCAGAGCCGGTGATGGCATTTCTTCTTCGTAACCATAACACACCAGCGACGTTCGACACCATCTGGCAATAGCGCTCCAACGCGATATTTATGCTTCACCAGCGCGACCCATTGCTGGATAAACATAGCCATTGAACTTGAACGGTGCGATTCGAGTTGAGTTGAGACAGTCCGCTCCGTTCATCCCTTTGGAATGGAATTACCTTTGGCGCCAGCGACAACATCCAGAATGTGCCAAAAATTTGTAACCCATCGATTAGGGATAGAGCGAACCGTGTGTGTTGGGCGAGCCGGATAATGATGGCGGTGAAGGCGGTAACAACTTAGCCAAGGCCCAGGCATTCCAACACGTAGCCCCACCACCGGTGATGTGTCACCGGTGAAACGCATAAATCGAACCACAGCCCTTCCTCCTGCCGGTGGATTATTTATTTATGTGCTAAATTACAAATCCCCGTGACGATGAGCTTTACGTCTTTGATCTCGTATCAGTTACAATCGGGCGGGCCTCGGGCGCCGGTCGGGGTCGGGTCGCCCGGCCGGCGGGCGGCGTGGGCATTGTTTGTTCAGCATTATTATTCATTAGATGCGTTACGGAGACGGAATTATGTGCCGTAGCGTGAAGGTGAAATAATCACATAAACGAAAACGGCATTTCAACGTCAACGCCATCATCAACGGCGGCGTAGGAAAATGTGTGCCACGGTTTGCAAACTCTTCGTGGCCTGCTCGATGAGCCAAAAAATGAGGTGTGTTTAATTACGATTATTTTCGCATTGCGCATTAGCATACATCTACATGTTGGGCATTTATCAAAACCCATTTCAAATAGTTGAATTGATAGGAAAATCAAAACACTGGGGTCCACACAATAGTTAACGTGTCGTAAAAATATCGCTTCACTAGCATCGTAAAACGCTGACCATTAAGTTGAACGTAAAAATAGTTCATCTCTTACGATACTGTGGAAGATGTGCTACTCATCGCGTGCCCGGGACCGTATAGTTCGAGCTCAGCATTTGGCCAGAAGTGGAAGCGGGGAGCATTAGAATCAGAAGAAAAATAAAAAATCCTCAAACATTTAAACTATATTTGCGTGTGTGTGTGTGTGTGTGGAGCTATACTGCGTCAGCGTTTGGCGTCCGAGCAACGTAGCTCTTGTCTACATTTCTACGAGTTTTCTGTTTTAAATCATTCGCTAATCATTTCACCCTGACCTCCGAGAGACAGCTCTTGTAGCACCTTTCAACAACTCGGAAAATACGAATGGCCAGATTCAGTGGCCGCCAATAGAGCGGGGAACCATGGAAAGCGTAGTAATGCGTGCTACTTGTTAATGGACGTTTTACGAGCGCTGTCGGAATTCCTGCAGCAGTGGGCCACCGATTTGTTTGGAGTTTCTTTAGCATCCAAAAACTGTGCTGCATTAGAACGAAATCGTGTTATTGATGACGTATTTTTGTGGTCATTTGTTCATTCGGTGTATATTTTCTCCCCTAATGGAGACTCATAAAATTCTGCATCATGTAGCTATCGAGCTGGTAGCTCGTCCGAAGATCATCCGTCTCGCAGTGTCGATTAATCGGTTTCTATGCGAAAGACGTCGGTTCGAACCCGGACACTACATTCACCTTGAATACAAAACTTTAACTTGATACTAAATACGGTTCTCTGCGTTCTAATAATAATAATAAACAAATAAATAGTCATCTAGTTAACAATTCTGAGTTATAAGCCTCCATAACTCACCGTATTTAATATTCGCGTGAAGAATCAACATGTGTTAACCCCTGGTTTTGGTTCCTGATTAGCTATGCGGATCATTTCAGCCTCAAATTATATGATCACTTTTTTAGATTTGCATTAATCTCCCATTCGTAAGACCCACGCTTGGTTTCAGTTTAGCTCAGAAACATTCGGAAAGTTTTACAATGAAAACTAAAGTAAGACGATTGAGACGGGCTTGTGTGCGTATGACTATTTTCCTATTACCAATTAGACAAGATTACCAAGATTGATGATGGATGTACACATGGAGAGTGTTCTAACGTTCTAACGATCTTCGATCGATCGGAATATATATTTCTAACTAGGTTTTACCACCTGACGCTTGGATGTTGGTTGGATGACGCTAAACACACCTTTCGGTGTCGGATCCGTGCTTTATCGTCAATACACGTTTTAACCCGGCAAGAAGCAAGTACGTCGCATAAATCACTTAACCACTGCCTTCAATAAATTGACCCCATTGCGATTCGTTTCTGACACGGTCGAGTTCGACTTAATAACTCGATCGGCATTTTTGTTGTTGTCGGCGACGGCCTCGCTCATTTTTGTTTTGTTTTTACGAGTTACGAACTTTTCCGCAATCCAAAAGCAATGAAATGGACTGTTTCGGTTGAAATTAAGACCCACTACACGTTCGCTGCGAAGTCTTATCAGTTACCCGTTCTCCGAAGTTCTTCCAGTTCTTGCCAGTTGGATGGCGCCAGGCTTTGCCAGACGAATGGCTACCTATGGAGGGAGCGTATTTGATGACTTTGCTTCGATCGGCTTCAGTTTTACGATTGAAAACGCATCAAGATTACTCAAAATAGGAATTGGCGCTTGATAGGGGCCAGACGCACGCTTAGGCGGAACCTGTTTGAGACGGTTGGCGAATTTTTAGCCTCGGTTATTGGCGCTCGTCTTTGGAATTTCTATGAAAACCACATACAGTGGGTGATAACTGTATGCGACTTTGCCCTGTTCGGCTATTCAAGTGACTGTGCAATGGAGCCGCATCCTGTCAAGTTCTTGTCTGGTGTGTTTCGGTACACAACACATTATCGGTCATTGCATTACAAAATTGCGCACCTTTCAAGTTCAATCCTTCCGAGGGGTCCGAAAGTTCGAAAAAAGCATTACGATTACAGAAGATC